>NC_051137.1:7305169-7505683 GCF_014839805.1 Manduca sexta
TAAAATGGTGCCCGACTCCGCCCCTTACAATAGTGATATAGTACCGAAAATTTTGTATCGACATCGAAGAATTAAGAGAGACAAACAAAGCCCAAAAAGATCAAATACGAAAGGGGTTAGGAACTACCATAATATAAATATAACAAACCATAATGTAAACAAACAAACTGAAACTGATTTATAAGTAACAATTGTTAAACAAAGCAGTACCTGTTGTGACAAGCATCCAGTTGTGTTTGATCTATATTTGTATGTTGCACTATTCCTTGCTAAAATTTAAGTTACAGATTAAGATATTTATTTAATACATGATAAATGGAATAAGATAGCGTAGCTAGCAATTATTTGGTTGGTTTTATTTATTTTATTATTATGCTCTTTTGATCGAGAAACATAACTATGGTTACAAACTAAAAATCAATGACCGTAAAATGGTGGTTAAGATAATCAATTATAATAATTATTTGCAATAACAACAATATGATTATGTATCTATTTCGTGCATGCAAGGTTGCTCGAAACATAAGCGCCAATTGTAAAAATATATCTTACATTTCATCTTTATGTTGTTTCTTTTATGTTTATCTATTCTTTTTATGTAACAATTTAATTTTATTCATAGCAAATATATTAAAGTAATATTACTATTAGGTGAAGTATAATAATCATTACTATTTTACTTATCGGGAATATTGTTGGAAAACAGTTATCTTTACTCGTTAATTAAACGTGTGGTTTATGCATATCTTCTCAAAATGCGAAATATGTATTTGGTGTAGGATTCCAATCACGTCGCTCAATATTCTCAATTCATTTTGCCTTGGTTTTACATTTTTGGTTATCTTAAAAATATTCTAATTTCACTTAGTTTGTCGTTCTGAATAATACAATATTGATGTGTGCTCTAACATTCTTTCAAAGACAAAAACCGTAACTGATAAACGGGCGTCTGTTAAAATATCGATATCAATAATTTCTAAACAGATCCACCCACCCATCCGTAAGCTCGTGTGTAAACAAACATAATGATTTTAATGTGTATAAATCACGCCTAAAAGGGTCCAAAGCTTAACAAACCAGATCCACATATCATTTTAATTGATAAAAACACATCAAAAAAAATATAAAAGATATTTGCTAATTTTCGGTAAAAACAGTTACTAACCTATGAAAAGATATTTCGGGGTCTTTCTTGCGTGAATTCGATTTGCATCCTTTCACACAACACTGAGTCATTTTCGAAACTTAACAAATACACTAATAAACACACTGAACAATTGAGAATATGATTATATTACTTTAAATTCAATATTTATGAAGATTTGTTTACATCGTCTGACACTACATGTACTTGCTGACTAGCCCGCATAAAATGGCGTTTTGCCGCAAGGCGGTCCCAGTGTGTTGAAGTAAACGAAATAGTGCCATATGGGAAGAAAGCAATTACTTTCGTCTTTTTTTGTTGCGTTCCAAATAAGCTTTGAGTAAAAGAGATAGACATATATATTGACAATTCTGCGTCGATTTCCCTAACATAAATATAACTTATTCATATAGCTAACTTTTGAGGCCTGTCCTCTTTATATTTAGTCATTGGTCAGACTACATGATCCAAGGCATGACCCTTAGAATCTCAGAATAAAAAAAAGTAAAATTATATTGAACATGGGCAAAATCGGCACCAAAAGATAATAATTATAATATATATGGAAAATCAAATATATAGTGATACAGTGATCGGCACTAACTAAGGTACTAAGGGGTTCAAGTATTATTTACGTAACGCAATTTTGTATTCACAAATAGGTTCTGTATTCACAAATACACAACTAGGAGTAATATAAAATAAGGAAAAGTTCTGAATAATACAATATTGATGTGTGCTCTAACATTCTTTCAAAGACAAAAACCGTAACTGATAAACGGGCGTCTGTTAAAATATCGATATCAATAATTTCTAAACAGATCCACCCACCCATCCGTAAGCTCGTGTGTAAACAAACATAATGATTTTAATGTGTATAAATCACGCCTAAAAGGGTCCAAAGCTTAACAAACCAGATCCACATATCATTTTAATTGATAAAAACACATCCAAAAAGTAAATATACAAAGATATTTGCTAATTTTCGGTAAAAACAGTTACTAACCTATGAAAAGATATTTCGGGTCTTTCTTGCGTGAATTCGATTTGCATCCTTTCACACAACACTGAGTCATTTTCGAAACTTAACAAATACACTAATAAACACACTGAACAATTGAGAATATGATTATATTACTTTAAATTCAATATTTATGAAGATTTGTTTACATCGTCTGACACTACATGTACTTGCTGACTAGCCCGCATAAAATGGCGTTTCTGCCGCAAGGCGGTCCCAGTGTGTTGAAGTAAACGAAATAGTGCCATATGGGAAGAAAGCAATTTTTTGTCTTTTTGTTGCGTTCCAAATAAGCTTTGAGTAAAAGAGATAGACATATATATTGACAATTCTGCGTCGATTTCCCTAACATAAATATAACTTATTTATATAGCTAACTTTTGAGGCCTGTCCTCTTTATATTTAGTCATTGGTCAGACTACATGATCCAAGGCATGACCCTTAGAATCTCAGAATAAAAAAAAGTAAAATTATATTGAACATGGGCAAAATCGGCACCAAAGATAATAATTATAATATATATGGAAAATCAAATATATAGTGATACAGTGATCGGCACTAACTAAGGTACTAAGGGTCCGTTCAAGTATTATTTACGTAACGCAATTTTGTATTCACAAATAGGTTCTGTATTCACAAATACAAATAGGGAGTAATATAAAATAAGGAAAAGTTTGAAAAATATATATCTAAACATTTTGCCGTTTTTCAAATATATATGTTTATGCACGTAAAGAGTTTTAGTTTGATTTGGTTGTTGAGCCCCTATATATCGCACTCTGGGCTGAAAGCTCTACTTCTTCTTCCATATATATTATAATTCTCTTTGTCTTCAATCCTCTGGCAACTGACAAGTGACAACTGTCATGTATCTTCATTCATGATAATACTCAGAAGTCAGACTGATAATATCGCAACTTACAAGTCCTGTCTCAGTTACTCTCAAAATTGTAAATAAACAAAATAACTTGGGTGTTGGAAGTTGGGACACTGATCTAATAAATAAAATGGTTTATCTACATTTCCCATCTAATTTGACGGAAGAGGAGTTGATGTTGCAAGCAAAGTATCAAAAATTGAAAAAAGAAAAAGCTCTTCAGGCATTAAAAAGCTCCCTAAGCAGGAAACCCGAAAACCCATATTGCCTAAAAGACCTACCGAAGCAAGAGATGCGCGTGAAATAGCACGAAAATTAATAAAGAGCGGAGCTATTCAAGCTATAAAGAGTCCACCACCTCAACCGCAGAACGCAACATTTAAACGGCCACGGGCAGGTAATATTGTAAACAAATACAATAACTATGTTAATAAATAAGCAACTATGTTAACGTCCAAACCGCCACAAGTTATTGATTGATTTAGTGTACTACTGGATACTAAGCCAATTTCGGATTTCCTTCATGTATGCATGAAGTTCATTTAGGAAGGTTAAGGACATGAGCATACCGAGACTATATACCAGATTTGGCTAGAACTAAGCAATAGTATTTACCCAGTGTAAACTTTATAATGACTGTCAAGGGACTGATCTTTTTCCTTATAGAGATTTTTGTTATAGGAGTGGATAAAGAAAGAAGGGTATTAGTCATAAAACAATAATCTTTATCTTCTATTGTCTGTTACTGCAAGAGCCAGAGTTTCAGGATGGTTATAATAACCCTCAACCTACCGTCATCTCGACTAATAAAAAATAAACCTAACCTACTATTAGCTAACAACATTTTATATTACATACTTAGACAGACACAACAAAAACAATATATATCCAAAGTATCAAATGATGTTCTTTTCAAGCATTCACAATTGCTTTTCTATGAATTAGCAGGATTTTCAAAAAGTTATTAAAAATATTTAAGGGGCGCTCTGGCAGCCAAAATTGAATCGGGCCGCTTGAGATGAACCCTCTTGGCTCTCTCACATAGGTACAATTGCCATATTCAGTCTGTTTAATTTAAGATATCAGCTGTAACTAAGATCAAAATAATCTGAAGGCAATCCAATACAAAAGTAATAATCCCCAAATACTAGACAAATTATTTTATATAGTATCTTACCCTAAGTTACTTTTATTAGTATTAGTATGAATAACTTAAAGCAATTAATGATTACAAAAGCAAAGTGTATAATCTGAATATGAAAACGTAACTTATAAGGTGCCTTATAATAGGTAGAGTCTTAATTTATGAGTTTTAAAGTGACACAACAAAATGAACAAATTTCTATATTCACAAATAGGTTTACTACTCAATACTCCACATTGAAACATCCTAGATAAAGTCAGATAAGTTTCATAAGTGGGTAACAAGTTATTAGAACTCATAAATAGTGTAGTTAAGAGAATGCAATTAATATGTTCACTGTGGTTGTGCTATGTTATGAACCAAACCATAAACACTACATAAATAGCTGACAAAAGTCTTAAATGTGTAACTAAAAACTGATTATTACCAATTTTTTTTCTATCCAGGCAGAGAACGGAAGCTAAGTGGTTCTGCAGGTGGGGCAGGAGGAGTGGCGTCATACCAACCATTCAGTGCTTCCCAAGAACCACCACCACCTGAAGAAAAACCTGCACCACGGGTTAAATACCTTTATGACTCGTTTGTCACAAGCAGAGACAAGTAAGTTGTTTTCTTGTATCTTAAATTTAATTGATAATCTTTTTATATCTTTTGGAAGTGATTTATATTGTGTTTGGATCTGTACAATAGGATTGTCCCTTAGAAGTAGGCTAAAATTGCATGACGCAACCTATCTGTGTACCATAGAGTTTAACATAGTGTTTCATAATGTAAAACCATTTATTATGTCACTAATAGGTCTTATTTATAATATTAGCACCTAATGTCAAACATGCATTTTTGTTATAGAAAATAATCCATTTTAATTATTTTAGAGATGAGAAATCACCACGGCCTCAGGTTCCTGGTTCAGATACTCCAGCACCAGTTGTCAATCGCAGTTGCACACTTCAAGTAATGGGAGCAAAATCAGTGAGGAAGTACTCAGACGTCGCCTCACAACATTTGAACCATTTACATTCGCACAAGAGCCTGATGATGAAAAGTATGTTTTGTTTTTTAACTACTGTCAATCACCATCATCAATCGCTATATATTTTCCGATATAGTAAATAGCTTATGCCCTTCCGGGATCTCAAACTACCTCCATACGAAATTGAATTGTAATCTGTTTGGTAGTTTACGCCTGTATTCATAAACATTATTTATCAATGGACAAAGCATTGCTGTGATAATAAGTCTGTTTTTCAGCTTTGTTTATCTGACAGCCAACTAGACTAAAGTTGTATCTCAATATTAGCCAATCACAACCATGCCGTCAGCACTGAGAAACAGTCTTGTTATCACAGCAATGCTCTGTCCTTAGATAAATAACGTTTATGAATACGGGGGTAAGATTTTATCGCGTTCATATAGGCTGAGAGTGTTTTGTTTTACAATATAGATTTTTATAACGTTTTAAGGGGAATAATCCATAATCCATATTTTTTTTACAATTTTCCCCGTTTTTGCTATATTTTTCCGCTCCTATCGGTCATAGCGTGATGTTATATAGCCTATAACTTTTCTCGTTAAATGAGCTATCCAACACTGAAAGACTTTTTAAATTCGAACTAGTGGCTCCTGACATTAGCGTATTCAAACAAACAAGCGAACTCTTCAGCTTTATATGTATAATATTATAAATTATAGATGATAACTCTTAAATTATTGGAAACAAAACAGCAGACTCAATCATAATAATTTTTGTTTCAGAATCTTTTTGACATTCGACAGTCCAGATATATGTGGGCATGCACAAGCAGCTATAGAGAGCTTTGAGGAGGGATGGCGCGTGACGCCTGCGCGGAGACCGCCGCAGCAGGCGGGCGCGTGGACTCCCGCGCCGAACAACCGGGGCGCGCCTCCTCCTAAAGATGCCAAACGAACACTATTAACTTATGATGATATGTTTGAATAAAGTAGTTCTATTAGTTTTATAGTTTGTTTTGCCTCATTGTATCGGGGAAATAGTTATACACTATATACGCGATATTTAGTAGCCAGCGGTATTCAGTGTTCGATTCTTGTCCCAAATATATGGAAAATATATAAGTTTATTTTTTATGAGAATTTTGTCACCTAGGCATTTTTGCCTGACTTAAGGCAAGTTTGAAGTATGAAGACAAAACGGATCGTACTTAGAAATCATATTTATAATATGTAATAACCGGTGGGATGAGTAGCTAGCACAGAGTACAATATTGTAAATGCATTTTGCAAGCATCAACTGTCGTATTGTTAATGACTCCGCCTGCGTATAAGTTCGTTCTTGGGAAAAGTATTAACGAATAATTTAGCATCTGATCCGTGAAATATCCAGTGGCATAGTTATTTTTTAATAATAGGGTATTTAGCCCAAGGCGCGCCTTCCCTACACTGTAAGTGACGGTGGTCTATCGATTTTAGGCTCTAACGTCTTTTAGCCCGCAAGTAATAATACACCCTGGTGTCGACAAACTCAACCATGCAACCAATTTTATGAATTTTTATATAATTATTAAACAGTACTATAAAAATAAACTATAATATTATTTATGAATCTTAACTTTTGTAGTTAGTTAAATTTATGGAAGATAAAGAATATTTTCTTTTAATAATACTATATGTTTAGTATTGGATAATTTTGCATAAAACCAATAGATTTGAATAGTCCTTAAAAAAAAGTCTTTTCCTAATGATTAAGTTAAATAAGTAGGTACTTATATCCAAACAGCATAATAATCGGGCTGAACGACGATGCAAAAGTATTAGTTAATTGGTTTATAGCCATTTTCAATAAAAGATTTCAATTTCAATCCGATATTATAATTACTCATTTGTAAGCATTTCAAAAAAATCTTATTATGATTGGTTCATTTTTGAGATAGGTCGAAAAAGCGATCGGGATCGTTTATTGAAAAGGGCGGATAGTTGGTCACAAAAATAGCCACACAGACCATACAATTTAAAATTCAATAAATTTTGTAATTATTTACTAGCCGGTCCCTACATTTTATTTATTTCACTGAAATACAACTTCCTACAAAGATCTGATGTTATTATAGGTTAAAAATGTTGCAATTAAGTAATTATTATTATTATTTATTATATCAATTTAAACTTGGTCAGTTATTTTCGTGACTGATTGTACCTGCGTAATTAGTACAAACCAATGTAATGGATGTTCAAGACAAATTGATACTTATATATAGGTAATAAGTTAGACCAAAAATACCATTTCCGTACAAATGAGTCACCTTGTTTTGCATGACTCGTAATTAGGTACCTACCTACTTTTATTAAACAAAGAAATAAAAGAATTCAGGTTGGTCATTAAATATTCTATTGTAAATGTTATTTAACCCTTATTGATTGATGGAAATATTAGTCAACTATGTGCGCAGTTCACGCTAGTAATGTAATGTAGTTGAACATTTTTTGGCGCGAACCTTAAAGGAAATCAGGCGACGGCTTTTACTTACCTGGCGCTTACTTTTATAATATATGTAATTAATTGATTATGTTTCTTGTATTTCTAGAATAGTTATTTTCTAATACGTTAGAATGACAGGTACATTCATAAACCTATGTAGGTACATACATCATCGATGTGGTTGAATTGTGTCATTAGAACTAAGGGAGTGGAGAAGTCCCTATTACAAGTTTCACAACTTCTGAGTAAAGTGCTACTCGTCCTTCCTATGTCACTAAAATAAATAATTACCTACCTACAAGGAATTTCCACACCAGTATTATAATGTTATATTTGAACTTAGTTGTTTTTAAACTGACTAAACAGCTTGAGTTTAGTATAATTATATAGTAAATATGTTATAATACAAAATTAATGGAACATAAATATGTGTGAAATCCACAAATACGGACACTGACGCCTTTCATCCCGGAAAGTCTAGGCAGAGGCGTATTTCATCCTGTGATGTGATAGGGGGCGAGCCTATCGCCATGTCGTGTTATTACTTTATATTATAAATTCAATAGCACTGATTAGGGATATGAATATGCCTCAAGCATTCAAATACAAGAATATCAAATCCATTGTAATACAAGGTATTATCTATTACAATGGCTAATGATAAGCTATAATTATATTAAAATAATATTCCATAATTTATTAAAGAGTAAGGAATTGACTCTGAAGTTCTGAGTATATGCGCTGATTACATGTTTAGTAATAATGAGTCACTACTCATTCTCGGTGTAGCGGTACCTAATTACGCATTCGATAACAGAATAACTTAGAGTCCGCACGTATATATAGTACTGCTCCCGTTGACCTCTACTTATTTCTATTCGGTTCGGTGCCACTTCATTGTCTATAAAACAGATTGAAATAAAAATGGGCTCTAAAGTCTATTACGTTCTAATGCTGGCTCTTTCATTTTATGTTGTGCAATTGTGTGCGTTTCCGAGAAACAGTGTGGCGTTTGAAAAACAACATGAATCACTTCCACATGCAGATTATATCGTGACACAGAAGACAGAATCACACGAAAAGACTACTGCAGGTGGGTTTAACTTTTATTTGCAAAAGAACACTTAAGTATATGTTTTGTTTTAAAATTTTATAGGAAATAGTGAAAGGAATTAAGTAGCTTAAGGATAAAACCATATTAGTTAAATGACATTGGGGCGGTGAGTTGTACTGGCAGTTAATACGAACAGTCAGCCACAAGAGTTGCTGAACAAATTTAAAACTACAAAATTCTTTCACACAAAGAAGTTAACCCTCTGAAGTTTATTTCAGTAAAGAAAAAATGATTGTTGATACGGTGGCAAAAGTATTATGGCAATTTGATATATTAATTTTGTTTACCTACTCTTGTGACAGACTGTACAATGAGAGTACTATTAATATTACGAGGAAATTCTAAAAAGTTTCTACTTAAATACTATTCATCGCATTTGCTTTTTAAAAAAAATCGGCATAATTCGCGTACCCTTGTTTTAACTACCTGTATTACCTGGGTAGGTAATACTAGTTTTAACCGTACAATACTTAAGAATAATAAGTATGCTCAACAACAAAAAATATTAGATGGGAATTGTATTGTATAGACTAAAAGAAAAAAATATCGAAATATATGACGTAGCTTTCCAGATACGTGTAAATGGAACTATTCTTTTAGTTAATTCAAAATGACCACAGCTAACAATTCAGTTATATTCAGAATAAAAACACTAAAATAAAGCAAGTTATTGTTTCAAATATTACACCATGGAAATTATCGAAAATAAATGTTTCTATCGTTCTTACGCAGGAAAATAATAAATGTGATGGTAAAAGAACATATTTTTGTAATTTTTCAGAACCAAAACTGCCAGGACGAATTTGGTGCCAATATGAAGAAGTAACAGAGGACGCTATTTGTCAAGAGCACTGCATACCCAAAGGATATTCATACGGATTATGTATCAGCAACACTTGTAGCTGTATATAATATAAAATGACAGTTAATAAAAAGATAATTCTAAAACATATTTATTCCTCAAAAGTCTTATATTTAAACGTTGTACCAAAATATCTTGGATATTAGAATTTCGGCTAACTCCATGTGGGTTAGAATATTCTGATAAATCTTCAGTTGGAGTTGTTTCTCAATAAAACTAAAATATTTGGATAATCCTACGTTTATACCTTCTAATTTAGTGTACCTACATAGACAATGTTAACAACTAGTGTTTAGTTTATATTATATTGATTCTAAGGGTCACATGTCATGTAGAATAAATCAGCAATTAAAATTTCTTTTCTTTAACATTCCCGACTTTTATTGTTTGCTGATTATTTTTCAGGAATAGTTGATTACACAATATATATTATGTCAGAGAATTGAAAGGCCAAGTACTTATCACTTATAATTATGTTTCCATTTTCCAATTGTTGTAACTTTGCAAACTTATCAAAACGGTATCAGTATTGTGATTTAATATTTATGAAAATGAATAGTAAACAAATCAGTAAAAGTATTTATTTCTTATTTGCTTATTAAATTGTGCTGCCTCAGTGGCGTAGTACGGTACGACTGCAGTGTCGAGATTTCGGGTTTGATTCTCGATTCGGGCGGTGATATTGGGTTTTTCTATTCGGTATCTACCCAAATTTTGCAATTTGTGCCCGATAGGGCGATAGGTTCGCCCCTTATCACACCATGGGATGGAATACATATTTCGTAAAGTGGGTGCATTAGTTTTGCCCCGCCTGTCCCTTTGACGATAAAAAGCGTGAGTGTGCGGAAAAGCCTGCCTTAGACAATAGACTACATACTTCGTAGTTGTAAGGATTTATTAGAACATGGATTAGATAATAATGTAGGTACCTTTTTAGTGAATACCTATTTTAGTACTGCTATTTATTTTGTCTGCGTTTAAGATAAGATCTGCTACTTCCTTGATTTTTCTCCAACTGTAATCGATGTTTTCATGTGTTGTTAAACTTGAACAAATAACAAATCGTATGACATACTTATTTTTAAAAGAACCCGCTACCATGAAAACTTTCTTTCGTTTTGTCAAGATATCTAACATTTGTATCGTGAAATTTTCTCCCTCTTTGAGCCTAAAGCAAACTAATCCCATAGAAGGTTCTGGTTCAACCACAAAGCGATCATCAGCACGAACTAGCTCTGCAAAATAAAGCGCTAAAGCAATTTGAGTTCTAATATGTTTTCTGATACCTGCAGCGCCATAAATTTTAATTACTGTCCATAATTTCAACGATCTAAATCGTCGACCTAGGGGTATTTGCCAGTGTCTGTAGTCCGGGATTTTTTGATGGTCTGCTATATCGTTTAAGTAAGCTCTTTGAACATCGAACGCACGCATTAGATCACAAGAATTTCTAACCCACATAGTAGAGCAGTCAAAATTTACTGGTATCCATTTATTCGCGTTAACGACTATAGAATCGGTAAATTCGATACCTTTCATTAAATATCTATATTCAGGGCAAATAAATGCAGAGCCTGCGTATGCGGCGTCTACATGCAACCATACATTTGCTTCTTTACAGATAGGGCCTAATTCACTCAGAAAATCAAACGCACAAGTAGCAGTAGTGCCGAGTGTAGCGATAACATAACAAGGTGTAAACCCTAAAGCTTTATCTTCGTTCATGGCATTTTTAAGTGTTTCACCTCGTAGACATCCATTAACATCAGATTGAAGTAATCTCATCTTCATAGAACCTAGGAGTCCAGCTTTCTCGACAGATGAATTACATTGATCAGACGTGTAAGCAACGAGTTTCGATTTCGCAGTGTCGTTATCAAGATTCGGATCATGTGTTTTTAAAATGCGAATAGTTTTGTCTTTTGCTACGAGCAATGCCATCAATGTTGCCTCGCTTGCTGATCCCTGAACATCCAAAATAAAGGTATTATAATCAAATTTCATTTTGGAGTTAATGAACAACTCGAAAAGTACAGAGTATTTTTATAACTACCTGAATAATTCCACCACCAGGGCCCAAAGAACGATTTAGAAATTCTTCGGGTAGTCCAAACAGTTTTCCAAGCCAGTTCATTGTTACAATTTCTAATTCAGTGCAGGCTGGACTCGACAGCTAAAACAATAAGATATCTTATTTTTTATTGACAAATTAAAGTTAATTAGCTTTTGATTTAATGCTTGATATAGTCATAGTTCGTTCTTAGAGAAATAAGCTTATCTAAATTTAGCTAGCTTACGGCATCCACTAAATATTCCTCTGAATACATCACGTGTTAATTTCTGTGCTGAATTATTCTCGATGTTACATTATTTGACTTCATAACTTATATAATAAGAATTATATTTACCCAGTTAAGTCCAAGGACTGCCAAACCATCACTAAGCATACTGCACAAAAGGCTTGCAAACGAGTGCCCTGTAGGAAAAAAAGCATGGAAGTGCGGTGACTGCCAGTGAGTTATCTGAAATTTTAGTATCCTATAGTTTAGTGTGTTTAAGGTTATTTTTTTATGCAATTAAATGATAAGATAAGCAAACCATTCGCCTATTCTTTTTATATGGTCAGGATGTTGTACATTTAGCCAATATACCTGATATTGCTGATTAAGTTCTTAGTTTTTCAGAATAAAATTCCTGTCGTATAACAACACCGTCTATTATAATTCTTAGTGTTTCTTAGCCCCCAAAATAGTAGTACTTATGACAATAATAGTGACAAAACCAGAAGGTCGTATGTGAGTTGTCCTTATAATTAAATAATTAAGTTTAATGGGTTTTCAATTTAAAGTCTTCAATCCCTCTGCGTAACTAGGTAGATAATATGTACAAATAATATGTTTACTAACGCCAGGCATTATCGCATCATTGATGACCTTCATAACGTCTTTCCAGTCCTCCGGTTCTTCCGGAGCTTCATCCGGAAGCATTTCACTGAGATAACCAGGTTCAACCGTTGGCAAAACATCGCTGAAAAGAGAACAAACCGTGCCAGATCCTCGTTATTGCTACGTATGCAATAAAAAATAGCACGGTTTTCACCGTCGAAGAATCATAACATGATATTAGAAATGGTCAAACAAAAACAACTTGTTAGTAAGGCACAAAGGCGCCGCATATCGTCCAGCTTGCTGAGGCTGTGGTCTGATTCGAACGCTGTAAACTGCGTTCGAATTACATACGGTGTACCACTTTAGAACTATTACAGTACACGACCTCTAGTTTCATTGCAATTTTAATAAATTAAGAACGTCGTCTCCTAACATAAATAAAAGTCTCAGATCTTGGAGGCCCCATGATGATATTAATGAAATATAAATAAACTTACCGGTCTCGTATGTTGTCGATGTAATCAGCTAATACATCTACTAATTCTTTACCAAACTTTCGAAATTGTTCGCTATTCATTTTGGTATATTAGGTATTTTTTTATAATTTATTATATTCTGAATTAAATGCTGCTGTAAGTTTAGTAAAATCAAAATACTTTAGGCCACAGGCGGTGACTGTTGAGAATGACGTCCTTCTAAGCAAATTAGAACTGGTCCATCTTTTATTTTAATCTGAACAAATATTGATTTTAAAGAATTACTCACGCAATGCGTAAGAATTAAGTGTACCGGAATAATTATGCATAAAATCTAAAATAAAATATTAATCAGTATTACTTACTTATACTGTATATACCTACTATATGATAGAATTTATTATTTCTAGTCCGTTGAGGGATTTCCTAGTTCAGTAAAATGTTATGCGGTTTTAAGTGCCAAATAGCTTATTTTAATTTGGAATCTCAGGTACAATCAGATAGAATATTAAGATTTCTATTTACGTTTGAGGATTCGAAAAATAAAATAATTGTATGGAGAACATCATATTTTATTTAATAACGATAAAACAAATTGCATTGATCCCATGCCCGACCGCTTGTACGTCACCACTACCATAATATTATAATCCTTACTGCGTACACGGTTTCTTACTAGGTAGGTGTATTATAATCATAAAACTTCCATTAAAACATTTGGTTTCTATGTTATGAGAATTAGGTTGTTAAATGACGTATCAATATATTTATTTAAGTACCTCGCTCGCCTTGTTGCAAGCGTCAATAACAGTGGCAAGTTAGCAACATTATCTGACAATTCAATTATAAAGCACTACCCTGCCAAAGTATTTCATATACAACAACAGTGCTTATACGATAGGGACCCACTGCATGGCTAATGGGCGAAAATTATAAATATGAAATGTATCTATGTACTCTGGCGGACCTACGTGTATCTAACGACCTTCGCGTAGCCCTACCCCCTTAAATACTACTTTAGTTATTAGTACATCTATATACAAGGGCAAAGACAAGAACTCGTGCATGAAAAGGATAACATGTGGTGAAGGTGAAGTAAAAATTAGATAACAGTAAAACTATTTGATATTACCTGATTATAGATTTATATGGTCTTTGATTTGTCCTGCAGGTAAATATTTAATATTAAACATATTTTAGCAATGTACCCGTTTGTAACGATAATTCATAATTAAGTACATACAAGATAATACAAAACAACATTGTTGTTATGCTTTATTATTGTAACTTTTCATACATTTCTCTTGAAAGTATTTCATCCATAGTTTTTATCTGGGGTAAAGTGTGTATTAAATTTGTATACATAAGGTCTGTTTCTATTTTAATAACATCCCAACTGTATTCGACGTCTTCCTTTGTTGTCAATGCAGAACACACTACAAATCGGATAACATATCGAGTTCTATATAGACCAGCCACCATAAAGATTTTCTTCTTTCTAGTTAGGTTTTCCAATAACTGTTGCGTCGTTTTATCTCCATCCTTCAATCGGAAACACACTAGACCCATGGATGGTTCTGGTTCTATTAAAAAACGATCATCCGCACCAACTAACTTCGCGAAATGTAATGCTAGCGAAATTTGACTTCTAATATGTTTTCTGAGACCTTCGGCGCCATGAATTCTCATAACTGTCCATAATTTTAACGATCGAAATCGTCGGCCCAAAGGTATTTGCCAGTGTCTATAATCTGGAATATTTAGATTATTTTCTGTATCGTCCAAATAAATTCTTTTTACATCAAAGGCACGCTTAATATCTCGGCCATCCTTCAGCCACATAGCGGAACAATCGAAGTTAACTAGCATCCATTTATGAGGATTTGTTACTATTGAGCTAACATATTCAATACCTTTCATTAAATGTCTGTATTCAGGACACATGAATACAGGCCCTGCGTAAGCTGCATCCACATGAAGCCATACATTTTCCCTATTACAGATAGGCCCTAATTCGTACAAAGGATCAAATGCACAGGTTGCAGTTGTGCCAAGAGTAGCGGTAACAAAACAAGGTATCAGACCCATAGCCTTATCTTCTTCTATAGCTTTCTTTAATGTTTCGCCGCGCAGTCTTCCATTGGCGTCAGTTTTGAGTAACTTTATTTTCATTGAGCCTAGAAGTCCAGCTTTCTCAACCGATGAATTACATTGATCCGATGTGTAAGCAACTAATTTTGGCTTAATTTCATCTTCATCATCAATATGGTCGACAATATTTAATCTTCGAATAGTTTTGTCTTTAGCTACAAGTAATGCAATCAACGTTGATTCGCTTGCTGAGCCCTGTGTATAAAAAATCAAAACAATTATAAATTAAATAACAATTTGTAACACAGAAGGTTTTCGTAATTATTTTGAATTACCTGAATTACTCCACCACCAGGACCTGGGGAACAGTTCAAAAACTCCTCCGGGAGACCAAGTAATTTTCCAAACCAGTTCATAGTTATCACTTCTAATTCTGTGCAAACTGGACTAGCTTTCTAAAAATATAACATTAAAACCATTTAAATAGGAGTTAAAAAATTACAGGGTTGATGATAATAGATTATGATTTTATTAATATATCTTATAATATTTAGTAAGTTAGCAGTTATTGTTAAAAACTTTATTATTCATATGTAGAATTGCTTCTGAAATTTTAGGCACCTTTTCAAAAATAAAACAATCAGAAAAGGAGTTCATTTGATATTTTAAAATTTATAATGTAAATATCATGTAGTCTCAAAAATGTGATACTTTATTGCGTAGGTACTAACAAGTAAAATTACACAGAATAACATTATAGTATATTAATTTGTGTGGAAGCACTGTGCGTATATCGTCTCCATTTCAGAGCAGTATTGCTAATGTTTGTGGTCAGGAGCACAATGTGGTCATGGTGTTTGAAACTCTCAAACTTGAGTTTTTTTTTCTTTACTAAAGAATTCATAAAAGGTTTATACATTTTTACAAAAATAACATACTTAAGTCAAGGTTTGTTTTGTGTATTACATTGGGGTATTGTGTTTGTTATTTGATACGTAGGCAAGCTACAAACCCCCACAAACTAGAGATTCATTAACTGGTTTTCCTTAATCTTTGGTGTTGGTTAAACCTTTTACGTGTTAACCCCCTATACCTAAAGGTTCCAGTTTTAAGGGTTATCATTTAATTTTGCAATATAATCCAAATGAGTTAAAGAAAACTAAAATTAAGGCCAAAATCGACCTTAATAGGTATGAACTCGGTTTTAATCAGGGTAACTTGTCATCCCTCAAACGACGATAACATTATATCGCAATATTTTATTTATATTTGGGTGTGTTAAAATATATGATATAGTGTCTTAAAATATTATTTCAATTTTCCATTGGTTTTGATTGAACATCAAATCTATACATAAATTATAAAACGAAGTCTCCTTTTCTGTCTGTATGTTATCGACTTTCTCAAAATCTACGCAACGGGTATTTATGAAATTTGTTATAGAGATAGTTTAAGACCTTGTGAAGGTTATATGATACTTTCTATCCGGGGAAAATATAAAGCGGGACTTTTATCCCGGAAAACTCCTTCACGCGGTCGAAGCCGCGAACAAAAGCTAGTAAGATTATAAATTAAAATGAATATTTGCTAAACGATATGTACTTTTCAATATTTTTGTATCGAAATTGCTGCTTAGAATGAGTCAGCTCAAAATCCTTACCCAGCTAAGACCGATGATAGACAAGCCATCATTCAGCATACTGCCTAAAATACTGGCATACGAATGGCCTGCTGGATAAAATGCATGAAATTGCGGCGACTGCCAATGGGTAAGCTGAAAAATATTGTTTTATATTAGTTTAAAATCGTACCTAGGTATATCAGTCTTCGTTGATGACAAAAACTATAGTAGAGCTGTTTTAATACTTCTTTTTTGAATCATAATAATAATTAAATTTAAAATGCAAAAAGAATTATATAAATATGGTACATAACACCACCTTCATTTAGAAATTTGATAAATTAGTCAATTGTGATGGTATTAAATTCTATACAAAGTAAACATAAACGTAAACCTATTTAAAAGTACCTATAATTACAATTTATTTTATTCATAACATATTATAATTAGATACTGACGCCTGGTAATATTGTATTATGAACATCCTTTACAACATCATGCCAATGTTCTGGTTGCTCTGGAGCTTCTTCTGGGAGCATTTTTAAAAGATATCCAGGCTCCACCGATGGCAAAACATTGCTGAAACAAAAACGTAATTATATTAAGCAATTAATTTTGATTGCTTATAATATAATAGAAACAAGCAATTTGAATTTAGAGTTCTTCAAAAGGGTTTATTAATTACGGTAATAAAAAATCTTGAGTATGTTTTGTTGTTTTATTTATCTATATTTAAATACGTAAAGAATAAAATTTGTATTTGGCATAATTAAAGTTCGTATAAGTAGTTTAGAAAATTAAATTGATGTGAAATATGTGTTACCAAAATATTAAATTTGGCGGTCGAATTTCGACCACTAAATGACTATTAGTTTAAATAAATAGCCACCTAAAATAAAACAACGTGATAATAGTGTCGATATCTTAGGGAAAAAATGCTCATTCCTTATCAGCTAGCTTAGATAGCTCATCTGGCGAGCAATTTATTTTAAGTACAATTTAGTTATTTTGCGGAATTTCTTGCTGAATGAAGGACTGAACTAAATGTACTTAATTATTATTAATTTGTTTGTTTTAACAATAATTATGTGATCTATAATAATAATATTGTACCTAGCAATTTTATATAAGTTCATTTAATTATGTTTGAAACTTAATTGAAATCCATATAAATAACTTTTTTATGAAGAACAAGATGTTAATTATTTATGTTTTGTTATCGCCAATTGTTATTTATATCGTGTTAGACAGATATTCGTCATGCATATTTCCAATAAATCTCGTAGTATCCATAAAATAAACATTTAGACGAGTTAAGTAGTCAATTATGGTGTTTACATTGTTAGATCCTTTGAATGCAATTTTGTTTCTGATGGCAATGGTGCATAAATGTGAACAATAGACTAGAGATGGATTGGAGCGGCAATAATCATTATTTTTATAGTAGGTACTATAATGCTCAAAACAATAACTAAAGCATTAGTTATGATTCTGAGCTCTAATCTCAATGAATATTATGCTTGCCTTGCTAATATATTAATACTAGTGTTTCCTCCCACCTCTGTCTCTATACGTGTCTCTTCGCGGTTGATTTTATAACAAAACAATGTCATTTGTGTACCTAGCGTCAACCTCTATTCCATGCCAATCTTGGAATTTCTAGAAAACGTCCCGGCAGATACTACCTAATTTTTAATTGTGGAATCTTAACAATTGCTTAAAAAGTAACTAATAGATTAGGAATTGTTTGGGTTTTATTAATTTACCAAAACACGCTTGTTTCCAATACCTTAAGTTGAGGTGCAAAATTAGAAGTAAACTAAAAAAAACTGTTTTTAGAAAATACACTCCCCGCATTTAGAAAAAATTATACCAGCCAATACCATTGATACAATGAATAGGAAATTTAGAGGTTGATAATCGCTGATCGAAATGAATTGCAGGTGATCAGAAGTTCACCGGGTCGTCTAATTTATCTAGTAATAATACATTTGATATGTAAGTGATGCGTAACCCCTGCTTGTTTGTTTTCGAATAATTCACCCAAGAATGTCAGTTCGCGGTCAAGACGTATCTATAAAAATAACTTCTGTCTGTTTGTCTGTCTGTATAATATAGAAACAAAACTAAGACGTGCGATCTTAGTGGAACCGTCACACAGTAAGGTAAACTGTAAAATTGCACAACAAACACAGCTAAAGCAATAAAGCGCATTAAATTTACCACTAAGTGCCGCACTGCAGTCGCGCGACTAATTTGGTGGCACCTTTATAATATCCAAATACAACAACAAATAATTTTTTCCATTTGACTTTAAAAAATGAAGAAGACCGTTCCTTTTTTTTATATAAAATGTAAACACATACTTAATTATGTCTAATAGTCCGGTCAATTTAGACATTGACCCTTGCAAAAATTCCCAGAAAGCTGAAAATTTGCATAGATGATAGGGACACCATTGTTATGAAATTGTGAAAAGTCCCCATCGATCCCATGTCTGCAAAATTTTACTGTAATAGACCGTGGAATAGACCTACCGGGGAAACCTCATTAAAAAAAACGCGCTAGGTACACTACCTCATAGGTGGTGTGGAAACGTGTACATATTATAGACAATACAGCGTAAGAAAGTTCTGTAATTGTTTTTTCTCAAAAATGTTTAGTGTTATGAAAAAATGTGTAAGGACAATTTTTTAGATAATTGCATGATCTACAATTTTTGTCTGACATATTTTTTTCATAAAACTAAGCGATTGGCTGAAAAATTCGAAAAACACATTTTTGCAACCTTTGACCTTGAATAAAAATTTTGCAGACATGGGATCGATGGGGACTTTTCACAATTTCATAATAATGGTGTCCGTAACATCTATGTAAATTTTCAGCTTTCTGGGAATTAATGCAAGGTTACCCCCTATTTTTGGGCTAAATTGACCGGACTATAACGCATTCGATAGAATTGTCAGATCCGAACGAAAGATGTATGTTAAAGAAGGTTTAAGTATAGGTACTCTTCCCTAGACGTGGTGCCTATAGTAATTATAAGTACACCAAAGTTTACAGGTACCCTTTATATTATTTCCTGCAAGTTTAATAAATACTTTATGGTCTCTTGAAAAATTAAGTAGGTATTTAAATAGATTGGGATTAATTATAATGTATGTAATTAACATTTTAGTAGGTTTAGTAAAGTTCTAGCACTTACCGATCTCGAACGTTTTCTATGTAATCTGCTATTAGATCTATCACTTCTTTCCCGAATCTACGAAATTCTTGGGATTCCATTGCCACCTAAAATACTCAAATATTGTTTACTATATATCACCACTTCATTAGGTTATCAAGATTAAATCAAGAAAAAATATTTTATAAAATATAATAGCTACTATGTAAACCCTAAAAGCTAAGACGACATCCAGAGCAGTAATGAACGCTAAATTTGGCGCATGCGGCTTTTATAACATGCTAACAAATACAAAAGTACACCCTGAATGACGCACAAGTTACAAAGTATGTAAACAGTATAATTCAAGTCTAAAAATATACACAGGCTAAAAAACCTCCTTTAATCAACTGAAAATATTTAGAGTATGATTAGCATTAGGCTCTAATAAGCAATTAATTTTCTTCAAAAATCACCTCTCTACGGATAAAAGTTTATATACACTTTGGAGTAGGTATAAAGTGCTTAGGTGGTGTGGGCATTTGGAGACGATAGATGATAGATAACTGACAGAGAATATATAAGGCCAAT
Source organism: Manduca sexta (assembly GCF_014839805.1). Classification (NCBI taxonomy): domain Eukaryota; kingdom Metazoa; phylum Arthropoda; class Insecta; order Lepidoptera; family Sphingidae; genus Manduca; species Manduca sexta. The sequence goes on from NC_051137.1 coordinate 7,325,616, forward strand.
GTGGATGGAAGAGCCGATAGGGGTCCACTGTACCGAGCCTTCGAATGTCAGATATCTGACATTCTTAGTAAAGGCCAGGTCAAAAGTATCGTGACCCGGCGGGAATGCATGAAAAGAGAGAGGAAGAAGAGAAGTATGCCAGAATGGTGCAAAGATGGTGTATTGCCAGTCCATAGTCTCTGCCTACCCCTATGGGATAGAGGCGTGACACTATGTATGTATGCATGTAAAAATAATTTTATATATTTTCTACCTTTTATTAAGAATTCTAAGGTGTCATATTGCACTGCTACTCGGTAGTGGCCAAAGAGCATTATACATACTACGGTATTGGTATTAAATTGCAGTAATCACCATTGATTGTGTTGACTGACTCTACTGTCCTACAAACTTTAACAATACAGTGTTTGCACATTTTACTTGGTGGCAAAAAATAGGCATAGCCGTGGTATCGATGCTGCCTACCACCTAGATCAAATGGTTAGAGGAAGCAATACAAAAATCAATTGCAAACCATTTATAGTATTGATTGCAAAATCAAATTATTTTTAAAATAGACTTCACTTACTATCTGGTAGGTCTGCTACTTATATATAAAGTGGCGGATTTACCAGCAAGCTGAGTAGGCTCGAGACTAGGGCGGCAAATTTGCCCCAAATTTATTTTTGACTTACGGAATTAAAAAATTGAAGAAATAAGTACCTAAATGTAATTAGATTTCACCATTTCACTTAAGCCCTTATTGTTAATGTTGAATCAGGAATAAAACCTACCAATAATTATCAAGGTTCATTAAAAAATATATTTCTCAAGTTACTAAACGTTACTTATTGTATATTCAAAAATTATACCGCCTTCAAAAACCAAAAAAGTAATTTAATATTACCTATATACTGGTTAACAATTATGGAGGCGGTGCCGAATAAAAATTAAACATTGTTTTTAACCGACTGCAAAAAAGGAAGGGGTTCTCAATTCGACTGTATTTTTTTTTATGTTACCTTAAAACTTTTGACTGGATGAACCAATTTTGATGATTTTTTTTTATTCGACAGCTAGTGCTTCTTGTGTAACTTCCTATATATTACATTTAATTGTTGTTGGACCCTTGACTTCGGGGGACATCAGATAACTCTTAAACTGATGTTGTCAACTGTGATGTCGTCAGCGCTTACTAAGTTTGAGTAACACAAGAAAGGAAAATATAAAAATATTAACAAAAAATTATACCGCCTTCAAAAACTAAAAAATACTTTAAGTCTTTTCTTGGTAGGTACCTCTGCGTTTTAGTTGAATCTATAATAGGGTTACTTGTCTTTATCTGTAGGAAATGCATAATTCTATTGCAAAAAATACAATTACGTTGATTTCGTTAAAAAGTTTCACTGGCATAAAATTACATACAATTCGATAATTTTAACAGGAATTTGTTTAGACCACATGGTAGAAAAATATTTAAAACCCTCATGACATTTAGTGGTTTTATCCTTAATTATAGATAACTAAGAGTTTAATTATCCAAATTCTTAATAATGTTAATACCTGTAATTTCCGGAACATTCAGTTTTGTGACTCGTTTTTCCGAAGAATAAATATACTAGTAGAATTGGTTTTCGTGTATTAGCAGCACCGTATGATTCCTTTCAATATAATGGTTAAAATTAAAAAAAAAACAGTTTACATCCAGAAAGCCCTAGAGAGTATTTGCGTCAGGTTCGTTGTGTAGGTACAAGTTTTTGATTTCAGGTATGTGACCTTGTTTTGGTTTATTTCTTTCAAATTTCTTTTATAGTATATAAATACTTTATGTGAAGATCTTATTATATTGTGCTAAGTGGATTATTAATTTAGACACAAAACTTTCATAGTAGTATACTGAAATAAAATACCAGTAGGGAATATGTGACTTCAGTTGTGTCCCATAAAGCGGAACGAAAAGTCACAATATGCCTGAACTATAAAGTACCGTTCATATGGTAATTTTTCATAAACATCACCGTCATTAAAATTACCAACAGATTTAAAGAGAATAGCATAAAGCTGCTTCCAACAAAGTAACCGTAAAGTAATTTGTAAAAACAATTGACAGAGTAAAAAATAATCCATTCAATCTCAAAAAGATAATTTAATTTCTTATCCTTCAATTGACATACTAACTGCGGTATTAAAGTATAATTAGTTAAAAATATTTTTTTTTGTGCTATGTCACTCGTAAACACATCCTAATTATTTTTATATGCTCAGCTGTGTGACTGTACCTTTCAAAAAAAGCCGAGCAAATTGCCAATTGTTGGGATATGACTATATTTGAGTAAAATTGAGTAAGATTTCTTGAATATACATTTATTAGTTGTTACACTAAACGAACTGTTCAATACATGTTTTTGACACACGGAAGACAACAACGCTACTCGGCGGATATCAAAAGAAACAATATATGTTTACGAAGACACCTTTAAATATACTATATATAAAATACGTTTACATAAAACATTATCCGACCTTTAAATTTATCATTATTCAACACTCCCACTTAAATTTATAAGGTGTCATTAACTTCTAACTTAATAATTAATCTACTTCTATTACATCCAATAACTAAGCACTACATATTAATTAACTTCGTATTTCACTTATTTAAGGAAATAGGTATCTATGTATTTTTCATCATCTTATCTCTAATACAAACAAACTTAGTTATAGGCAAAGCTTTCGTCAAGACATCCGCCAATTGACTTGAACTTTCGTCTTAATTAAGTAACGCAAGATTCTCTTCATTGCAGTCACATGTAACTGACTTGGATTATCAACATATTTACAAACAACATTTACAACACACTCTACGTTAGGTCTCGATACAGATGCTAAGTATAACAATGCTCCCACTGCTTCTCTATAAGGAAATTGACAGACACATTACTTGTATTCTTTGATAATTGCACATTTACATCCGCAGGGGTACTGCAACATTTAGCATCTGACAAATTAAATTTATTTATTAAAGTTTCCATGTACCGCTTTCGGCTTATGCTTATATATCCATCTTGTTTCTTATCTACATGTGATTGAATCTCTTCGTCTATAGCTTGCTTCCTTTTATTTTTATTTCTTTTACGTCATATGTTTTCGGTATTTTAAACTCAGTCAAATTTACTTCCATCTTATTACGTCGAGGGCGTAATGTGATATTTCTCTGTTCTTCTTTCTGAAAACTCCAACCTCTTGGAGGACAATAAGTGTCATCAGTATCTTCAGTGCTTTTCATACTGTCATCTGAAGAAGATTCTAGAGATATGTTTTGTTGGTCTTCAAAACTGCTTTTTAACTGCTCTTTTTCATTCTCTTCTTCATTGAATTTCACTTCGGTAAAATATTGTCTTTTCTCTGATATACTTGATTCATCGAATTTCACATCACATGAAGTCGTAACATTTCTTGTACTCTGATCGTACATTCGGTAGTTATCACGTTCATAACCAACTAATAACATTTTCGTACTCTTCTTATCTTTTGGTAGATGTACGTATCCAATCGAACCAAAAATTCGTATATGTTGATAGTTAGGTTTTATTCCATTCCATAGTTCAAAGGGTGTGACATTTCCGGTTTGACTTGACGTATTTCTGTTCAACAAATATACTGCGCAGTTGACAGCTTCTGCCCACAAGTTCAAGGGAATGTCTTTCGCATATAACATACTTCTTGCACTTTCCATAATTGTACGTAGCTCTCTTTCTGCCCTCCCATTTTGTTGCGGAGTATATGGGGCTGTGCGCTCATGAATTATTCCATGTCCTTCTAAAAATGACTTAAATTCATGGTTTACATATTCACATCCATTATCAGTGTGCAGGATGTGCACATCACGCTGAAACATATTCCGCACAATTGCATTGTACTTAACAAAGTATTTAAATACTTCACTCTTATGTTTTAAGAAGTAAACATGACGGTAACTTGTAGCTCCATCTTTAAATAAAACAAAGTACTTCATACCTGACACAGAAGGTTCTTCCATAGGACCACATACATCGCTATATACAATTTCACCAGGTTTTGTTGGACCTCTAGTAGACTTCAAGAAAGGGGATCTTGCCTGCTTGCCATATTGGCATGCTTCACAAATAAAATCCTCGTTCCCTGTCAAAGTGATTGGAATTGCTCCACTTTTACTCATATTTTGAAGCTCCTTTTTATTTAAATGTCCCAATCTCTCATGCCAAACTTTGATATCCGTCTGCACAAAAATTACAGTTTTCTTGTTTAATTGTTTTAATTTCCAATTCATACAAATTGTTTTCTTTTAATTGCGCACACATAACAACTACGTTATTTTTCATTACTATTGCTTTTTACTATTTTTCATTATGACATAACCTTTCCTAGTGACAGCTCCTTCAGAAAAAGATTTCTTCGTAACTCAGGCACATAAAGGACATTCTCTAGCTTACATTGTTCCCATTTTCCTTTCACTAGTTTATTTACTAAAATAGTACCTTCACCACATACTTTAATACATTGTTTATTCCCTAATGTAACTTCTTTGTCAATGTCATAGTTTTGACATTCATTTAGTTCATAAAAATAGTCTCGTCTAAATGACATATGCATAGATGCTCCGCTGTCTAATATCCAACCTTCTTCGCCTTCTTCAAATATAGAATATTTTTCCGCACTCAATGCTAACATATCACAAGGCTCCTGATTTTTAAATGTTCTCCTTGGCTTCTTACAGTCTCTTGCAAAATGACCTCTTTTTCCACAGTTGTAGCATATAAATCTATGATTTGCATTTCTTTGGATATTTACTGAATTATTCTGGCATTCACCACTTCTTTCTCCGTTATGCCTTTTTGTGGCTACTAATGCGGTCTCATTAACTGTTGCTGCTGTTTCATTAGCAAGGATTGCTTCTTCGTCTATTAAACGTGATGTGAGATTTTGTACCGTTTGCCTACTTTCATCAAGCGACATCCATGCTTGTCTAAGTGAACGGTATGTTGGCGGTAATGTGCTCAAAATTTTTGTCATTACTGCCGTATCACTGATCTTCTCACCCGTTTCTCGCAGTTGCTTCGCCAAATTTTCCACCTTAGAGACATGCTGTACCATAGTATCACTAGCACAATAAGAATATTGATAAAACTTCTCATGAATTGCCATTTTATTATATTCAGATTTTTGCTCATAAACAGCTTCTAGTTTATTCATGACTTCCTTTGCAGTTTCGCAGTTTTCTATAAGTGATATCTGATTCAAATCCATCGATGATGTCAAGATGAACATGGCCATACCATCATTTTTATCCCATTGCACTTGCGAACTGATTTCTTTGGGTCTTGCCAAATCTATGTTTAGCCCTTTTGCTCTTAATGCACATTTAATTTGAAATTTCCATTGCTTGAAATTTCTGTCGTCGAACTTTTAAATTTTCATCGAGTTCGTGACCTCCATTTTGTAGGTTTCTTATACACCACAAAATATGTGCCAAATTACTTCCGTAATAATTCTGCTCTTTACTCAACCTTTTCTCCAAAATATTATCTACCACGATGCCTGGGCCCATAACCTGTTGGGATATGACTATATTTGAGTAAAATTGAGTAAGATTTCTTGAATATACATTTATTAGTTGTTACACTAAACGAACTGTTCAATACATGTTTTTGACACACGGAAGACAACAACGCTACTCGGCGGATATCAAAAGAAACAATATATGTTTACGAAGACACCTTTAAATATACTATATATAAAATACGTTTACATAAAACATTATCCGACCTTTAAATTTATCATTATTCAACACCAATTATTTATTTCATTTTGAGCTTATTAAAACATTGTAATATATAAACTGCCTCGGTGGCGTAGTTGTATTGCATGTCCGGTACAATAGCGCTCTGAGGTCCTGGGTTCGAATCCCGGGTCGGGCAAAGTGATATTTGGGTTTTTCTGCTTAGTATCAGCCCGGAGTCTAGAATTTGTGCTCGATATGGCGATAGGCTCGCCCCCTATCACATCATGGGACGGAACATACTTGGCGAAAAGTGGGTGCCCTAGTTGCGCCTCTGCATACCCCTTCAGGTATAAATGCGTGATGTTATGTATTATGTTATTATGTATGTAATATATAAAAAAATGGCATTTAATTATCCTTACTAAATCTCAAAATTGCTAAATCATTACAGTCATTGAATATAGTCACACAACTGAAGCAAGCAACGAAAGTTGACAAATTTTAATACGCGGACGTTTATAATTTTAATACATTAACATTGATAAATTCTAATACATGAACGTTGACAATACTTAAAACGTAAGCGTCGACAAATTTTAATACGCGAACGTTGATAAATTTTAATACATGAACGTTGACAAATTTTAATACGCGAACGTTGACAAATTCTATTACATGAACGTTGATAATATTTAAAACGTGAACGTTGACAAATTTTAATACGCGAACATTGATAAATTTTAATACGCGAACGTTGATAAATTTTAATACGTGAACTTTGACAAAAAATTTAATACGTGAACGTTAACAAATTTTAATACGCAAACGTTGACAAATTCTATTACATGAACGTTGACAATGTTTAAAACGTGAACGTTGATAAACTTGAATACGCGAAAGTTGACAAATTTTAATACGCGAACGTTGATAAATTTCAATACATAAACGTTGACAATTTTGAATACGTGAACGTTAACGAACTTTAATACGCGAACGTTTACAAGTTTTAATATTCGAACGTTGACAAAATCTAATACATGAACGTTGGCAATATTTAAAAAGGTGAAAGTTGACAAATTTTAATACGCGAACGTTAATAAATTTTATTACGTGAACGTTGATAAATTTTAATACGCGAACGTTGATAAATTTTAATACGTGAACATTAATAAACTTTAATACGTGAACGTTTACGAGTTTCAAAACAAGAAGGTTTATAAACTTCAATACGCGATCGTTGTCAATTTTAATATGCATAAGTTTTGAATTTGAATGCAAACTCATACATGAATGTTCTTAATTCATGAATATCCGAAATATATACCAATCATAATATAAATTTTGACACCAAAAAATACTTTTTTGTATCTCTCACCGTTTGTATTTTAATTTTATTTAATTATTATATCTGCATTTAAAATAAAGTTATTTTGTGTCTGCGTCACGTAGATGTATAATGATACACCTGCAGTGTTGCGGGTACCATCCCAGTTCAGGTAAAATGATATGATGTTTTTCAGCTTTGGATCAGTCTGCAATTTGTGCCCGACATGGGAAGAAATATACACGGCGAGTGGTTGCACTAGTTGGGCCTCTGCCTACCTCTTTGAGGGATAAAAGGCATGTGTGTAGGTAAAAATGATATATTTAATGCAATATTTGCTTATTACCTGTTGTAAACTGCTATTTTGTATGAATATAATGTTGAGCAAACAGCTCGTCTGAAGATAATGTCGACAACTATGAAATGGTAACAGCGCCCAGTATTTTGAATTATAAGACATTGTGAGCTAACTCGCTGCACAAGTCATTCCGAGTCATATTATGTGGAATCCTAATGCTTAGCATTTTCACTTGCTAGAAAGATCTTTAAATTAACTATATATTATATATATACATTTGGTTATGGAAAAAATAGGTATAACTAACAAGTAATAATGTTACTAACACAAACGCTGGCATATGAGAGACCTAGCATATAAATTATATTGCGTACATATGAAGCTGGGGCGTGCTCGTAGGAACCAATAAATAAATAAAAACAAAGTTTTATAATTAGATTTTACTTGAAATCGTTAAATTATTACATTACTATTTTATATGCCATTTTACATGCATACAAGTAAACCATATCATAATATATTACATCTATTTAGTTTATGTGTATATCAGTGACCATGTTTCATATTAATTATAAAGTTGTATTATTTGACAAAGTTTTATTATTGTAAGTAACTTCAAGGTACATTAAAAAGATATTCCCTGGATTCATGGGACTAATAGGGCCAATATATGCCCCTTTACACAATTTCAAGATGAATAAAGATATATGCGATCGTTTATCGCATTTGTAGTGCTTATTGTATTACCAATACCTAAACTTTAACTTTCGTATACTTTCCCCTGGGTTACACGAGGGTAAGCGAATAAAAAATTGGATTCAAATGTTTCCTACGGGAGCAAATTACCGTTATAAAACTAGCCTATAATATATTAATTCAGGGCATGATTTCTCCGTCTGCCAAAGTTTATCTAAATTCGTTCAACGGTTTTTATATTTGAATCAACTTCTACTCACGTCCAAACATAATTATGTGTGTCTAATCTTGATTTCTATACCGGGAAAGGGTTCTCACACGGGCAAATCCGCGGGTAACACGTAGTATTTATAAATATAATTCATTATAAATATATGTCTTTCGTTGATTTTTATTTGAGTTTTGTCCTTATATTATGTTGGAGAGTTTGATTTGCTCATAATATATGGAGATTTTTTAGGCGTTGGATTTTATATTTGTAATCATTTTATTTATAAATTCTTTACATGGTAACTATTTAAGTCCCAATGATGATTCTTCATTAAATAAAGCAATAAACTTGTGTTAACAAAGAAATATTTTTAATTATCACAGAGAACCATATTTTTACGTTAAACTCATTTCAATAAAACTACTAAAATTGAGTCCACCTCAATCGGAGTTTATACAGTTTTCGGTTGAGAAAGAAGAGATCGTCATATGATTATATTTTTTATGTTATAGCAGCTACTCGTTAAACCTTAGTCAATAAAAAATAATTACTAGAGCCGCTACTACGTAATACCATATTGTACGCCGTATCATTTATATCGCTACAATTTAAAAATAAATCATACTCTTAAACAATATTAACTATAATAATTAATAGTAATGCTTTGCAAGTATGCCAAATACATTAATGAAACTGTGTGCTTATATTTAGTAATTTTTATTGCAATATATAGATTTTTTCATTAGTTGATTATTTGAGATATTTTATTCTAGCAGAAATTTCGTTTTATTTAACATTATTTAGACTTTTCACATATTTCTCTTGAAAGTATTTGATTGATAGCCGGTATTTGAGGTTTGGTGTGTACTTTGTCAGCGTATATAATGTCGGCTTCTTCTTTGATTTTGCTCCAACTGTAATTAACGTCGTTTTCAGTAGTTAGCCGAGAACAAATTACAAATCGTATGACATACCGAGTTCTAAATGACCCAGCTACCATGAAAACCTTTTTCTTTTTTGTTAAGTTGTCTAACAGTTGTTTAGTGATCATGTCTCCGTCCTTCAATCGGAAGCACACCAACCCCATACATGGTTCGGGTTCGACCAAGAAGCGATCATCAGCCCGTACTAGCTTTGCGAAATGCAATGCTAATGAAATTTGTGTCCTGATATGTTTTCTGAGTCCTTCAGCGCCGTAGATTCTCATTACTGTCCATAACTTCAATGATCTAAATCGCCGACCCAGAGGCATTTGCCAGTGCCTATAATCTGGAATTTTCATATTATTTTTCATGTCGTCTAAATATATTCTTTGCACGTCAAATGCACGCATTATATCATATCCGTTCTTAACCCACATGGCCGAGCAGTCAAAGTTGACTGGCATCCACTTGTGGGCATTAACAACGATGGAATCCGCGTATTCAATATCTTTCATTAAATGTCTGTATTCAGGGCACATAAATGCGGCGCCTGCGTATGCGGCGTCAACGTGTAACCACACATTAGCTTCACTACAAACAGGGCCCAGTTCGTCTAGTGGATCAAAAGCGCAAGTTCCTGTAGTACCCAGATTAGCAACAACATAACATGGTATAAGCCCTTGAGCTCTATCTTCTTCCATGGCTTTTGCAAGTGTATCACCGCGAAGTCTTCCATCTGAATCGGCTTTCAGTAACCTCATTTTCATAGAACCTAATAGTCCAGCTTTCTCAACAGACGAGTTGCATTGATCAGACGTGTAAGCAACAAGTTTTGGTTTGAACATGTCTCCGTCAAGGTCGGGATTGTCTTTTTGATGCATGCGTATAGTCTTGTCTTTAGCGACAAGTAATCCTACTAATGTTGCTTCACTTGCGGAACCCTGGAAGACAAGAATTTTAATCCATGATTATGATATTAAAAGAAGTTTTATACCTACTTAACAAAATATTAATATGTAATAATGGTTTACCTGAATAACTCCACCGCCAGGTCCCGAAGAGCAGTTCAAAAACTCTTCAGGAAGACCAAGAAGCTTGCCAAGCCAGTTCATAGTTATGACTTCTAATTCCGTGCAGGCTGGACTCGCCATCTAAGAAAAACAGATATTATAATATAATTTAAACTTTTTTTCATATGTAACAACCTACAAAGTAAGTTAGACATCCAGCAGATAATTATAATCATGAGCGTCAGTTTTAATAGATTTACGTACTTTGGCGTGGTGAGTAAGTAAATACATAGTCTTAACAAAGGTTGTTAATGTTAAATTTACCCAACTAAATCCAACGACAGCCAAACCATCGCTTAGAATGTTTCCCACAATGCTTGCGTATGAGTTGCCCGTTGGATAGAAGGCGTGGAACTGCGGGGAATGCCAATGAGTAATCTGAAAAATTTAATATTTCCATAATTACATTTTTGTAGCAAACATTTTATAAAAGGTTTATTGAAAACGGATGCAATGAAGCGATTGGTTTCGCTTTGAGATCTGACAATAATAAAACTACATAAAGAAATTAAATTGTCATTGTTATTGTCCTGATGTTTGTATAGTATTTAGATAAGGAAGTAGTTCGTACACCAGGCATTATTGCGTCATTGAAATCTTTAATGATCTCTTTCCAATCTTCTGGTTCCTCGGGAGGCTCTTCTGGAAGCATTTTCTGTAGGTACCCTGGATCCACCGACGGTAATACATCCCTAAAAAAATAACATAGGTTATTTATTTTGTTCTTATAATTAAATATTTCTCAAAATAAATTTTCGTATCGAATAGTTTTTACAAAGATTCTGTCCCATCTTTCTTCGGTTTATTTGTTTGTCGTAGTTCTTTTGTGCTATTAAATAATTATATAGAATGAAGTTATTAAACAAGACAAACAAAAAAAAACAGGCATAAAAATCGTCATAATATTTCGTAAGCACTATTTCGTTATGTACATTTATTTTAGAAATAGTTATTTAATGTTCAAGACCAACGTAGGCTATGAAATTCTGAGATTGATTTTCAGATTGGTAAATAGTTTGGGTCTCTTTATATTTTAAGAAAGTGGCGAACCCTCACCATTAGATATTGCCTTAAATAAGACTGGTTAATTAAAAAAAGTGTGAGTCGAGATCTTTTTTGATAGAGATCTTTTATAATATGTTGCGTTTAATTCTCTAGGATTTGTTTATACCGTGGGAAATTACACAAATTGTTAACAAAGGTTAAACTGCTAAAATGTGCATTAATTCTATCATTCAATATACTGGGTATAAAATTTTGTATCTTGTGAAGAACGTAAATTTCAATGAACTAATGATCTATGTTAACAAATTATGTTTGTTTTTTTCCAGCGTTAGTTGAACAATAGAAGGAAAATAACGTTTATTGAGACAATCCCGTCGGTGCGTCCGTGACTATGTTATAATCAGTGTAATAACGACATAATTGATGGAAGGTGTCGTGTTGTAAGACTTTTTGTTTATGTACACCGTTAGGAATCCTGAATAATGCAAATTAAAAAATTTGCTTACAATAAATATTATGCAATTTGTCAAATTGGTAGAATATTTTTATATACTTAGGTGATTTTTGTATTGGATTGTATTTTAGTTTTAGTAAACAATGTTCGTTTAGATAAAATACTATATTATAATATTTTATAAGTTGACGGTTTTACACTAACCCCCTTATTCATAAACGTTTTTTATCTAACGACCGAGTAAGGCTGTGATAACAAGTCTGTTTCTCAGTGCTGACGGCATGGCAGTCTTCGCAGTGCGTAGACGTAGGGCCGTTGTGATTGGCTAATATTGAAATACAACAATAATAACCAATCACAACGGCTCTATGTCTATTTCTCGGTGCCGTTGGGCACTGAGAAACAGGCTTGTTATCACAGCTTTACTCCGTCCTTAGATAAAAAACGTTTATGAATAAGGGGGTAAGTATATAATTTGGCAAAAAAGATAATGAAGTCATTATAAGACAATAAAAGTAACTTCAAAATATATATGTATTATGTATTTTGCACATTGAAGCGGAATGAGCATTGAGTATCATATAATATAGTATCCACAACATCGATAACTTTTTAATAATTACACTATAATACCTATTGTTTTTTAAATTTCTCTCTACCGCGAGTGTTTTCATTCAGTTTTATACCTCTGCTAAGGGCTGTAATCAATACAACACTTTATGTTTTCGGTATGATCACACATAAAAGTATTGAAGAATAATATGTACCTACCTACTACATGGACAATAAAAAATGTCTAATCGAAACACGTGCATACGTTAAAAATATTACGAATTAACAAATACTTGTACATAAAGAAATATTAGTAGCGATAATGGGTACACTACACTACACAACAGATGCTATGGCGCCAATATTGTTATTTTTAATATCTTTTTCGCAGATTTTTGTATTATAATTTTGTCTCAACATTTCGAAGACTCTGCAGCTTTCGTGGTCACGGAGTGTACTGAGGCGGAGTGTACTGAGGCGGTGTAAATTGGAAAATATTTTCCTTGTATAATTAACAAAATATTATTGAATTATCTTGTATAACCACTGATATTTAGAACAATGAACACTTATAACTTGAAGACAGAAGTTAATAAAGCTATATTTTCTTTGAGCATACCGTCGATTGACCTATTGGAAAATCATTTACGACGATTAACAGGATCATATGATTGGGAGCGTCTTGACGTGTAATACTCATTCTCCGAAATTAACCTTTTCCATCTGTTCAATTTAAAATTTGTATTACAAATTGTATCGGAGGTTTAATATCAAAAATAAGAGGTAATATGTAAGTTTTACGTATGTATCTGTGTACCTATGTCTGTGGTATCGAGGCTTACGAACTACTGAACCCATTTTGATGCGTTTTTTTGTTTGAAAGCTGACGTGATCGTGATTGTTAGTAAGTGTAATTTAAGAATATCCTTTCAGGCGTTTTAAGGTAGACAATCAACTCATTTCTTACTATCACCCGTCCGTTTAACTTAAAATTTGATGTACTGTAATTCAATGGTATTTAGTAGATATGGCAACCAGGAACTTATGATACAGTATCAAATGGTTTGTGGGGTACTTAATTCCTTAGCTACTTCAACCAGATATAGCGTGTTTGGGCTCATAAGAATGGTGTTAACGAGTAGGTGTAAGATGATCAAAGTCCTATGGTGGTAATGAAAGAAAAAATGCTTCTATACAAATAACTTCTAAAAATTACAAAAAAATTGTTTAACTTTATTTGGACCCAAGCATCCTCACGTCAGGCGATCGAACCTCGGGCCGGGGTGAAGAAAATATTTTTTTGAGTGGTTTCTGATATATACGTATATATTTTTTTTTGTTCTGGAAAACGTAACTAGTACCTTTATATTTATATTTTATTGCATGTGTCATGTCCAAGTGTCGTGGGGCCAAAAGTCTGTGATAGTTACTAATATATGTAGACTAAGACATGTTAATATATTATGCCAGGCGTATACATATGCAATTTATTTATTTAGCCTATGATACACTCGACTTTGGCCTTTAATTCCATATCATGGCAATATTTTTATTAGACAATATTAGTCCGTTTTATTTTGTAGTAAAACATATTTACGCAACTTACACGCGAAAATTGCAGCTTGACTTTTAGTCACGGGCAAACAAAAGTTTATTTACCCATTTAACAATTTGCAAATATAGACTTAAATGATTATCTCTACTTTATTAAATATTGGTTGGCAAGCGCAACAATCTTATTATAACCAAGTTCAAAAGCATTGACCAAGGTTTAGGTGAAGGTCCATAACATTTTATATTTACAAAGCAAGTTGACTTACCGATCTCGAATATTCTCAACGTAATCGGCCAGCAAATCTATTACTTCTTTGCCGAACTCTCGGAACTCTTGGGCATCCATATTGCACTTCTAACACAGATCTATTCACTTGTGATATTATTTAATTATGTATAGAATATAGTAGACCGTATACATCAAAAACATAATATAAGTAGACCGAGCTACTGTCTGTGGAAGGGGGACACTAGAAGTTAAGACGATCTATAAGACAATGGATGCAAGAACTGGCGCGAGGTGGATTTATAGGCGCAGACCAACTTTCTACGGCGCTCGGGGCGCTCGCACGCTAATTATGTATGAGCGCAGCAGGACGGCGGACGACTCGCGACTACTTTTGATTTTAGTAGAGTTTATATTAAGTACAATTAATACGATAGTAAAGTTTTTATTCGTAATATAACGTAATATTATTAAAAGTATACTATTGATAAAATGAAAGAGATACCTACGTTTTATTGAAGACTGCAAACCCTACAGTATAGATACAGTCAGTATAGATTTTATTTCGACTCTACATTTACGATAAGCACAATTTTGTTGAATATAAATATTATTTGATATTATATCGATTGTAATAAATTTCCTAACGATAAAGTAATATAATTTGTCACCATACATAAATATTTACAATTATTAAGTATCACCAATAACATGATTCGTACATATAAGACACATAGTTTTTTGTAATAGCCTTCCTCTGTGTTTTCGGTCAATGGATTCATGATGACGAATAGCACGGTGTAAAATGACACACGGTCAGACGGACGTGTTTAAAGGTAAGTTAGGAGAAGTTATACTTCAATAAAATGTGTTAATTCCTAATTAAATATTTTATAATTTTCTGTAGTATTTATTAGTTATTTTTTTGGGTTTTAGGATTTTACTTTTGTTACAAGATTAGATGAAATTTGCTGCGCTATTATAATAAAAGACTTTTAGTAGAAATATGAAAGAAATGTTTTCACAAAAATACATTATCACCATGGTATCTTTGAAGGCAGAGAGTGTACTAAATATTTCAAATATGTTTCCGACTGGCAGCGATCATTACAATATTGGACAAAAAAAATTTCATGCTGTAATTTCTAAATAATCTCAACAATAAACAGTGGTTGGCAAATTAATCCAGAAGTCTTCGGCTTGCAGACGAGAACTCAGGTTTGTCATGTGCGTGAAGCGAAATATTTAATAGGTGAGTATTATAAAATTCGCAAGCACGGAATTTTATTTTTGCCGGTAATTAATTGGGTACTATACTAGTTTTATTACTAAACGTGCGTTTTGTTTTCTTCCTTATGTTACGACGTACAAATAAATAAAAAAGTGAAGGACATGATAATATAATAGCCCCTTACCGATCGATTTAGGACTATGACGTTAGGTAGAACGCATTTCATTTAGTAGGATTATAATAACAACTTTACACCACGACAATCAAAATTACTGCGGAAATATAAATGTTACTTTCATTAATATTATTAATATCAAATGTTTTCGGGTAAACGCAGAAAGCGGTAAATTTTAATCTCAATTAAATTCGGCACACAAATAGACTATAATATAGTGGATTAACATGTACAACTGTGATTATCACCCAGTGTTAAATGTAATCGTAGGTAACAAGGTTTTCAAGCTCGATAATCTTGTTTTGATATTCAATATTCGAATTTATTTACTAAGTATACCTACCTCAAAAAATGTATAAACTTAAGAATATAAAGGGAAGCTCTTCTTGATCGTGTTACGTTATACTTATTACACACTTCTAGTTAATCCTAGAGTTGTAAATGAATCAAAAACTATGGAAAGAATGATACTAAATGATAAGTTTCTATAAATGACAGTAAGCATATTGTTATAACAACGGGTACATACACCGATCGTCCTTGTGGGCCTAGCATTATTTTTTTTTTGTTATAAAATACTTTCAAATTACTCAGTCCAACGCGTATGCCGTTTTTGTATCATTTGGTACTGTGAAACAGAAATATAAACATACGTAGGAACGTAATATATATTATTGTATATTTATGCATTTAGATTTTATTAATATAATCTATGAAAATTTTAAAAAAATTATCTAGGTAATATATCGTGCAAATGGACAATGGACATATAACGTAAATTATTTTTTATACTTTTCCCACAATTATGCAATATAAAAAGCACTTTCTACAGAATATATTAAACCCAAAATGTCCAGGTTCAAATTATAAAATATTACAAAATTACTTAATTTGATTAGAATTTGTATTCTCGCTGCAGGTAATAGCGATTCCGTCAATGTAAAAATGATAATGAAGCTCATCCATATATTATATAGAATTGTATAGCGTATGTTTTTGTTGAAATATATGGAAAAATAGCGGAACCTGCATTAAAATCCGTTCTACCATATTGCGTGATTCACGAACAAGTAATAATGTTACTTGTTAAACTTTACCATTTAAAAGTATTATTATAACTAGGCATAACATATTTAGGGATTTTACAGTTAACCAATGTCTACGGATGCGTTTTACTTAAATAAAATTGATAAGTATTCTTCAAACAAATAATCAGTAATTTTGTCTTATTCCTTTCCAATATTTTAAAATAGGTAACTATTATTGAAAAAGCAATATTTTATGTGAACTACCGGTGTTACACACACGGATAGATAAGAATTGAATAATACAATACTTGCATACAAAATGAAAAATTTTGTTAAAAAACTCTAGGTGAGTAGGTAGTTATTGTAGTGCATGACGTAGAATCTAGAGTACTATTGGTTCCGCGATATCAACATAATTATTTTAGTCTATTTTTTATGACCGAACCACAACGCAATTATTTGGCCTTTTGTGTATACGAGTCTGATTTATTTTTTGTTACTTGTCAGACTTTCAAATAATATACATTATTATGTATTTATATAATTAACAATCATTTCTTGGAATACCATCATATCCGGATTTCGCGACATTCAAATTACGCTGGTACTAAACAGTTATATTAATAATTTGATACATGCTTAATTGTTTGTTCAAGTACATTGTATGTAGGTGTATCTGACAGTTGTGTAGTCGCATCAATGCTGCATTCAGACCTCCGAGATCGTCACCTCCGAACCGAGCCGTGCCCTAACATAACCGTGTATCGGATACGCTCGGTGTGGACAGACAATGGATGTAACTAAAGTATTTGAACACTGACTGGGTTTTAAAGTGCAGTCACACTCTTAAACTATGTGAATTTAACAAATTAGAACTTAAATAACGGCTCCTGCGCTTACAATGTCTTTTTCTAATTTATAAGACTTCCAATTTTAAATTGCACCAATTTAAGTGTGGCTTATTTATAGAAATACAATAAAACAAATAATTAACAAATCGTGACTTTTATCGCCGATGGGGTAGGTAGAGGTCCACACAAGGTATCCATTTTTCGTTATGTGCATTTCTTTCCATGATGTGATGGGGGCTCGTATATCATCATATCGTGCTAATTCCAGACTCCGTGCTGATACTGACCAGAAAAAGCCAATATTACTTTGCTCTACCCGCGATTCGTACTCGGAATATCAGAGACTTACTAACATACTCATACCACCCATGCAATACATCTACGCCAGCAAAGCAATAGTGGGGAGATATTCCCCACATTAAATAAGATGTCCGTCCACAATTGCAGAAAATATAATTAATAAAAATACGAATTTAAAACAACAATAATTTTCCGATTAATTTTGACAAAATTTGTAAAAAAATATTTACTACACAATCAAACAAATCATTATTTATTCAATTTTGAAAACATCAATTATGGTCATTCCGTCGATAATACAGATATTACACCACACATAAACAGATATCTCTAAGTGTGGTTGCTCATGCTCTTTCGACGTAAGGCTAGGATATCTAGACGCAGCATAACAGTCACGCCATAGAACATGTTATTGTAGCGACTAGCGACCACGAAGGAGAAGCATTGTTTACAAGTGCCTTTTTGCCACCTATTCACTGATGGGTCAAGTTTAACATAAATATTGCAGGAATATTACTATATTTTTGTTACGATAATTAAATATTACGTCGTCCACGAGTCTGCGATCCTTAAACATAGCCGCAGGCATATTAAGTGATTAGATTTACGCGCAAACTTCAAAGTAATGATGATAGGTGCCGA
Organism: Manduca sexta; assembly: GCF_014839805.1. Taxonomy (NCBI): domain Eukaryota; kingdom Metazoa; phylum Arthropoda; class Insecta; order Lepidoptera; family Sphingidae; genus Manduca; species Manduca sexta. The sequence goes on from NC_051137.1 coordinate 7,343,896, forward strand.
AACGAATTGCTACGTCTAACATAAATTACACGTAATATTGAAAATAATTACCGAGTGGACGCAATTAACCCATATGAAGTCGCCCGATAAAATGCAATGTCCTCAAAAGATGGCTTTTAAAATAATTACTGGATTCGTCTTAATCATGGAGGACACTTCATATAACGAGTTTGTGATGCCTTGTAACTTTAATATTTTTATTATTATCATAACTTTCGACTTATGTCTCGAGTTATAAAGGATAATTATAACTGAGTACTTAACTATTTTTATGTACCTAATATGGTAAAGTTTATAACCTGTTTCCGCATAAGTATTAAAAAAAAACACTAAACATCGATCTCGTATGGAATATGATCATTACATGCAACACATTAAGTGTCAAATGCAGATTATAGATAGATCACACGGTTTCTTTAGGACAGCCTTTTCAGGGTTAACTTTTTAAGAAATGTTGGCCATGTGTCCAACCCGTCAAATTCTAGCGCACGATATGGTTGAGCGGTTTGGTCAAGGCGGCTATCCAACCGGTGCGGTGGGTACCGCCAACATCCCGCTCTTAAATATCCTCGCGGTTCTTTAATTAGAACTTAGCTTCCGCTGTTGATTAGCAAATGGAAACACTAGCCTTAATACTGTTTAGCGTCGCCCGTTTGTAAGTAATATTTTGTATTAAATCCTCCTCTCAGCTTCATATAGATATATCCTGGTAAATAGTAATTCAACCTTATTATAGTATATTGTTATTTTGCAAGGGCATACAAAATGACGATCATTAATAATATTAATACACGTGTTCACGAATGGAGTATGTATTCTCAATTAAATTAAAATTATAATAGACCAGGAAAAACATCGAAATATAAAAACTATCACATCAAATCATTAACAGGTGAAAAGAAAAAAGTTCTTCATATATAAAAAAATATCCATAAATAAAAAATTCAAAAGGTACCCGATACAAATACATTCGATGTAACCTGATCATTTTCTATAAACAATATACGATATGTACGTATATCCATGCCGCAATCTGAGGTAAAGGTAACAGAATATTTTTCAGATTTATCGTTAGCGGGTATTGTGACGGGTAAGGGTAAGACGGCTCCGGTGTGTGGGGAGAATGTCACGTGGTCTAACCGAGGCAGGAGAGCTCGAGACGTGATACGGTATGTCGTCTCACTGCGAAGAATATGGTGAACATCCGTCATGTTGGTCCCGCCTTCAGCTAGCAGCATACTGAGAATTATCTTGCCAGTTGTAGTTTCTGTGGAAAAAAGATATTTACACATGTGGCAAATGAAGTTGATCAGAATTGATATTTTACAAAAAAATTGCAAAACAAGATAAAATGGTAAACAATATAGCAAAAGAAGGCTTATAAATTAAGCTATAGACACATATTTACTAATCGTAAAGTAGCTTTAGCGATATAACATAGTTAAAAGTTTGCTATAAAATATGCATGTTATCAAAGCGATGAAAGATATATTTAACTATACATTTTTATATACTCAATACATTACCTATCAATTGATCAAATATCTGCATCATAATATCCGATGCATTTTCAATTAAAGCATAACGCAATGATTTAACCATTAATTCGTTGCGATGTGGGATCATTAAGATGGTTGTTCTATAGCATTCACAAGCTTCGCCACAACTGCAAGGGTCCATTGGCCAAGTCTGCACTTTCGCTTGAGAGTGTCTATAGCGAGATCCCAACGAGGTTGTGTAGTAACTCGTATAAAGAATTCCCCAATACTGCTTCTAAACCAAAGCCATGTGTTACCGACTTGAGTACTGAGGCAAATTAATTGGAGATATAGTTTATGTTCTTGTACTTCTTGACCACTTTCTTTAGGCAAACCACTTAAAGTTATTTCTTTATCTATCGAGATTTAAGGCGTCGTATAAAAACCTGCGTGTATTCGAATCTTCAAATTCTACGGGAATTGTAGGCTCATTATCGCTGACGTATATTTTAAAAGGTGGCGGATACCGCAAAACGGTGAAGATACTAATACATCCACTTTATTAGGTCGGTAAAGCGGTCCCGTTACCTTAGATTTTCTTAAAGGGTTTAATACGCCGACTTGTCCGCGGGAGAAGAAAAAGACAATGTATGTATCGAAAATCCTTGTTTTGTTGTATCCGTGTACAAAGAAAGGATACAACTTTCTTCAGAAACAAAATTAGCTATGTATTTTACGCTCAAAAACATTTTCTTTCCGTTATCACCAGATGTAGATTTTTCAACTATAAAATTATTTCCGTTATTAATTAGGATCATGTAATTAAATATCAATGATTCTTGACTCGACGGACATATAGAAACTTGGCGTGTGGAACTTCGCAATAAAGGAGGGTTAAGTTTTATGGTATCTTTCGGTTTAAACATTGGTAGCGTGACATAAAGGTGTATAGATAGAAATAACATTTGTAAAAAATTCGGACGTAAAAAATCTTTGCTCACAAGGGGAAAATATAATCGTAGTTGATTCATCGCTTCAATGATTAGGCACGCATTGTTGATGATCGCTCCTTCTTTAGCGTCCTGGTCCACTTCACAAAATATTGAGAAATGTTCCTCCATAAAAGGGCAATAATTTAGAATTGTAGATGCTATAGCAATGCCATCCGACAAATCCGTTGTGATGTTTGTAAGAACTTTCACGGGTTTGTCTTTCCCACGCAACTTATTGTGTTGTATCATTATGTGCTCGTTATACCAATCGACAATTACCTTGACTATGTCTCTAGGCTGTGAACTCACACAAACACATTCAAAGAAACAGCTATCCATAACAAAAACTTTGTAACTTTGCAAAATAAAATCAATCCAACTCTGTTTATTTAAGCGATTGAATAGTTTACTGTTTTCTAAAAGTTCTTGCGTTAATAAAATATCAGCATTGCATTTCGGAGTAACATTTTCTGAGTATATGACAAATTGTTCGTAGCTCAACAGGAATCTCGCTTTTAGTACCCACAAATCAGCACCGCGGGATTTTAATAGATTTATAATCTCTCTGTATGTATCATGAATTTCTTTAACACATTTAAAAGATTCGTCTACTCCGTGGATTCTGTAATAATAAAATATGATTTAGGATTTAAAACAATAATGATGTTCAATAATTTATATTAAATTATTAATACATACGAAATTTTGCGAATATGTTTCATTAAAGGTCCTGCAATCCGTCGGACAAAATTTAAAAACGACACGTTGATTCCTTTCGTTTTAGTGCCACTAGGTTGTGATGAAATTGCAGAAGATATAGCATGGAAAGTATCGGGAATAACAGGATACAAGTCTCTGCGAAATCCTTGTTGAAACATCCATTTCTCTAAAAATATTGAGCATCGTTCCATGTATTCATAAAGTGTACTTTGAGAGCTTAAAGGAAAATAGGGATAAGGGTTGTCAGCAGGCTTCACAAAACAGTTTGCGTGTAGGGTTAACGCGCAATGTGTATAACAAAAGTGTACTTCCACTTCGCAGCCTGAACCGCATTCGTGGTGGAAACTCAAAGTTATGTTTCGTGCGTAAGTAGTTTGACAGCAAACTTTGATTTCCACTGTTAAAACTGTAAGCGCACCATCCTGTTCTCCTACAACTTCAAAGTCAATGAATTTTACGGATAAGTTTGATTCTTCTTTAGACACACATCGAAATGAATCCATGTCAGATTCAGCTTCCATTTTGACAGTAATAATACGTTTGATCTCCGTTCCAACATAGCATGGTGGAAAGATTAGGCGGGTTGTACTAGGAACCATAACAGGCGCCTGTCTTTTCCCAAAGAAAGTTAGATTATAGTAAGGTATAGTCATTTGTTTATCTAGAAATAACAATGCAGTTGCAACGAATTTTCCGTGACTTTTTGGATGGAATTTTAAAGATAATAATACTTCTTTTTTTCGATCCAATTCAAATTTAATATGAGATTCATTTATAACTGAATCATTGATTTCTGTGTTTAAGTTTAAAGAGAAATTTGGTGATATCTTTGAAGTTAATATAGTTATGTATAGGTAATATTTTGAGACGTTAGTCATAGTGAACTCTATAGAATTGCTACCATGTGGTATGTATTCTATTTCAAATTTATCAATTGAAAATATTATCCAGGGCACAGTTATTACTCCTGCAATTCGGCAGTAACTGATGTCTTTGTTTACGGTTTTTAATTTCACTTTGGAGTTGTTTTCGTAAAATCTGTAAGATTGAAAGTTAGGCATATACATACGAACACGCTAGGTGCAGGGTATTTTAGACTCGTAGGAAGAGTGTCAAACTAAAATTTACAATATAAACTGTATTATAATTAAATTCCTCTCTTTCTTCTGGGCGTTATAAATTTAAAATCTTTATGAGGGGATTTAAATACTAATTAAAGTTAGTTCCTAGTATTCTATAAAATAATTTAGGCAGCAGATGTGTATTTACCGTCAGATAGGTGATCTGTTCGTCCCGTCATTCATAATCAAAAAGAAGATAATACGTTTTATGTTACTTACTGTTCATATTCACCAACGTAATGTTGCAGCTCTGTAGTCCAAGAATTATGATCTGGTGGTCCCAATAATCCGTTTATTCGAAATGGCACGTACATTTCATACTCTCTGCGAAAAACATCGCAAACTTTTATGAATACAGTTTTCGCTTGTCCGCCATCAACAAAAAAGTGAAACACTCTTTGCTTTTCATTCCCGTGGGCAATGTACACCTCAAACACATTCTCATCTCCAGTATCTAGTACGTCTACTTCAGTTCTTAGTGCACTTAAGTTTTGAAATGTGAGTGGCACGTACGTTATCATAAAGCAGGGTATTCGTGCCATATAAATATTCTTAGGGTGTATTATTATTTTTGGCTCAATCACATTACCACTTACTGGTAGCACAACATTTTCTTTATTGTTTATTTTCAAACAAATATCAAAGGCAAATTCTAATACACAAGAAATCTTAACGGTAATTTCAAAAGTCATTATCATTTTTGGGCGTATTATTCCGTTCATGGGCTCTACTTTTAGTCCCGGAATGAGAGGTTCTACAACATGGAAGAGAGCGATCTCTCTGGAAGAATTTTCTAATTTTACTCTTTCTACTGTTTCTAAATTAAGAGCAATGTCTTTAAATACGACTGCAGGTTGCAAAAACTTTATTGAGAGCTTCCGAGTAATTATGCTAAGTTCAACTGGAACAATTTTTGTAGTTTTACTTTCAGATATAAAGTCGACTTCATGCGTTTTTGTTTTCGTGGGTTTGCAAATATATAAAACATCACAAATTTTACAACCATGTTTGGGTATAGATCCAGCATTAGGAATAATTTCGAAAGGAACATCAGAAGGTAAATCTTCCCATTTAAAATCCACTGTAATATTAAAGTAATTAAATATTCTGATTGGTACTGATGTAATGAAACTCTCAGTTGTAACCATGCCGAATTTCAAACTTTTATCTTGTATCATCAAAGTGGGGTTACCTACTTGAAGACAGTATGGATGCTTTTTGTAATACTTATTTTGAACTATGTATTCAAAAGTCCCTCTATAATTTCCTTCAACAAAGCCCAAGCAAAATATTTTTAATGTGACTTCAGAAGAACCTTTTACTTTTATGATTGTACTTGATAATTTTTTGTCAGTATATAAAACGCACTCATCCTTTATTAATTGAATTGTTACATCGAGTCGCGTCTTATTTTTAATTATCACATCTTGTTCGCCACATGTGGACAATCCTACTCTACCAAAGTTTATAGAAAAAGGTAGAAACAAAATGTCGAAAAGGTCATAAGGAGTTAGTCCTTGACGAAGTTTTTTACAAAAGTCATCCGGCATTTTTTTCGCCTTCAGCTGTGCTTCTAAATAACATTTCTCTTTTTTTGTACTAAAATTTTCTTTAAGTGGCATTTTTGCATATGTTGACTTGCAAACCTGTAATTGCTGGTTAGCTACTTCTTTTCTTTGTTGATGGATATGTAACTCTTCCTGTACGTATGTATACTTTCTGTCTTGTTCAATGAGCTTATGCATTGATTCTATTTTTACGTCTCGAAGTCTTCCTAGCACAATTACATTTAATTCAGTAGAAATAAGATACTTGATATAGTTAGCATTTTCACTTTTACTATTAAATGATTCGTCTAATACGCTATGCGGATTTGTGATTTTAAATATAAGCGTATTACCCACTTTTAGACAATTGGGTTTAACTGATACACATATTCGCTTAGAAGAATTTGGAAGTATAGTAAATCTTTCAGGTGCCACTTCAAATCCTGGCATCCTTACATATTGTACTTTAGCTGCGATTACGTTAGATTCATTTCGTATACGTAAATATTTTTTTACTACAGTATTCATAATCACTTCACCGAAACTGATTACTTTAGGATGATGAGCAATTTTACAATATTCAAATTGTCCACTTATGTAATATCTTCCAATTTCAGAATGCAATTCGTTATCACAACAGTTCACGCCATCCACCTTAATTAGGCGCAAATCAAACACAAATCTGTTGTCCGACTGTTTTTTACGTTTAGCTCTGGATATACATTCAGTTTTAGGAATAAAAGTGATTTGTATAACATGGCTATTAATTTGTGTGATGTCGAAGGCTCTGTGAGAAGCAGAGATTTCACGAGCGTCATTCAGTTTCTGAAAATATATTTAATTTAAGCTTTATCTGCGGCACCTGGTTTAGGATCAAAAGTGACTAAAACTTATGTTTAAGTTTTTATTATAATATAAACTATCTCATTCCTAGAAAATTATGTTCTGAAGGAATACAATCTAATTTTCAATAAAAGTAAAATTCAAATGATTGAGGCTTAATCACGCCTATGTATAATCTTATGAGTGATACATTTTAGTAAAATACTAAATTGTATCACTAATAATTAATATTGTTTTCCAGTTATTTTCTTACAATTAATGATCCATCGTGCATTGTTTTGAGATAAGCACGTGTGTTAAGATCAATTTCGACATCTAATTCTTGTGTTGTAGCCAGGCCGACAAACGATGTAGGGAACTCTACAACTTTGAATTTTTTAAACACATTATCGGAATTGTAAAAATCGCACATATTTCACATTCTAATGTTACTTATTGAAAATTGAGACGCAAAGGAAAATATATTTTGATATTAATATTCAAATGACAAAAAATGCCTAAATATTATAATGACAAATATGTCATTTACAAATGCAAATGCCAAATGGGTATTTGAGGCAGTACTTAAAATAGGTATTTTAAATCGCTAATAGACAATTGAACCAAATAAAAAGGATCATTTTATATATAAATATGTTGTGGTACTTATAACATTGAAATATTTGTTTGCACAACCAGAAAACATGTGTTAATATTGTTATAAAATATAATCTTAAAATTTCTTTTCTTCGAAACGATTCTAGATGACTAGAATAAAGTGCTCCCGCGAACGGGATAACGTGCTAGAGTAATATTGTAGATGGATGTAAGTACCCGGGGTGTGTCGTACGACTCTGGCAAATTAGTTCGGGGCGGGGGAGCCCCTCTGGCTGCGCCGCGCCGAACCGCCCCGCATGCCCCAGGGTTTATCAGATTCAGGGGGTAAAAAAAATGACTTCTCAATGGGAGGCAGGAGGGCGGCGCGCGGCAAGCGTGCGGCGTCGAGGGGCGGGCGTGGGCGGCGCCGCCACGTGGGCCCGGCTTTCAGCGACGTCACGACGCCCGTTGCACTCGCTCCCGGTACAACAGCGTTCTGAAACTATGTACAGGTGTTAGTGTGGATTTGTTTACGTGATCTGCGCGGTATGCTAACCGGCAGATTTGGAGCTGAATGTTTACAGAGTGCGTTGCGGACGTTGTGTTGAATCCATGGAAACAAGATACGGTGACGTGGTAACCGAGTGCGACCAGAGACGCGACGCTCCTATGGATGTTGCACTCGACACTATGCATCAACTCGACCCGCCTCCGCCCGATGTGCTACTCGCGCTGCTGGCCAGGAACAAAGCACTTGAAGGTAACCATGTTTATATTACTAATAGACAGTCAATGGCTACGTTTTATGACATCCGTTAATATCATATAAAACGTTTTGTTTTGTTTTTATTTGACTACTGATACCTACATAAAAGCCCCCATACTGATTGTTGATAAAACAGCATACAATATGAAATCTGTTAAAGCAGAAACGTCCCAATGCTTTTGTAATGAGGTACCGTGAAAGCTACAATTACCAGCGAGGTGGCACGTGGCAGGGCTCGGCGAAGCGACCGCCGCACGATGGGGCGGCCACCGTACCGTTTTGTGGATTAAAACTCACACTCGGCACACGGCCTCGTATAATCAAGTTAAGTGCTCTTCACTAGTCCACGTATTGCAACCTGTTTGTTTATTGTGACACCAGACAAGAGCGCAGTCGGTAGCACGTCAATAGAGCAATGTTAATTTATTAATTGAGGTTCATTTCCGTATTCAAGTTATTATCTACCATTTTTAGCCCGATGTTATGAGAGGGTATTTATAGTCATTTAAAACTTAGGCACAGGGCAAATTGGTACAAATCGAATATTTTTTTATTGAGGCGAATCCCGGCGGGATTTGACCTGTCCGCAATTAAAATATTGTTATATAATGTCACAACTAACCATTTTAATAAAAAAATCTGTGATTGATAAACGGTAAATACACGAGAATACCTAGTATCACTACTGGGTACTCTCGTGTATTAACCGACTTACTATTTAATGAGAGTTTTTAATTAATTAGAAGCATCACTGCTTCTAATTACTCAGTTGATTTGGTAATTCATATGAGACAAGCATACTGAATGACAGTAAGATATTAAAGGTATAGTCAAACAATTTTCTACCTGATTAATTTAGTAAACTTTATTGTAGTGCTATCCAAAAACCCATTGACCTCAAAGACTCAATAAAAATCTGTTTATTTGTTAAAAATATATTCCCACATGTGAATTGGTATTATCCAAATCTAATAGATTTCTTTCATTTATTTATGTTAAAATACCTTAAAAAAATGTAGAAATTCGGTATTCGGCTACACAATATTCAAGCTATTAATAACATTCATAAAAAGGTGTGAGAAAGGTTGAGAATGACATTGAAAAATTTTGTAATGAATACGGGAAAAGTTTGGTGATGTCTCCTATTATGTTATCGTATTAAAAGCGGAAATGGTCACGTGTCCGCCGCGGTGGAGGCGCGTGCGAGCCGAATTGTTGACATCCGGTTTGGGCCGGACGAATTTGGAACTTTTAGCTGTTTTAATCTGAAGTTTTATTTTTTTTGCTTTCTAAACTACGTATTGTGTGTGATATAGTGATGCCTCTTTATTAATATTTAGAGTTAGATTTCGGAAGCACGAAAGTGACTTTAGTACGTAATTTAGTTGCTACCTAATGAAAAAAAAATGTTGTGGCAGAGAAAGGGCGATTTTAAATTCGAAAGCATTAAAATCCACCTGCCATGTATGTGAATGAGTTTATCAACATTTTGAATAAAGTAAAAATGGTACCTTCATAGTGCGATTGAGATTTTAAAAAATAATTTAGATAAAGGTTCTTTGTTCAATGATGACTTTGAAAAACAAAATATGTTTTCCTTCTCAAAGATATGCAGCAACTCGGATTTACTATTCATTCAGTATTGTTTCATCAACACTTCTTTTAAATTTTTCATTCTCCTTGAAGAGTATCCCTTGCTAGTCACAATTATGCCGGCCTGTTTAAAATTTGATTTACATAGGCGTGGGTCACTATGGTGAGTTTTACACCTTGCGTACGTTCGTGGCTATTCAGGCGAATACAAATAATGTAGACTACACTATTGATGAATGACTGAGAGTAATATATCTGATCTTTATGGCTTTACAACTATTCTTTACAATATTGGGTAAAGAATAGTGGAGGTAAAGAGGAAGGCTAATATAGACGCACAAGAATTACATAGTGGCGCGAAGATTGTTTAATGTCTGTAATAATACATTAATACCTAATTATAATTGTACAATGTATAAAATTTATCTACATATTATAAATAACACACTCTACATTTTTTCGCGTTATTATTACAACGGTAGTCCTATTTTATTTCGCGGAATCACACTGTAGATTTATCAAATGTTTGATAATTATATGACGTTTAATGTAGCTTCTTTTAACACACTATAAATAATAAATAATTATTATTATGTATACTGTGTTAAAAGTTAGCACAATTATTTCCAATAATGATATATCTACACTTAAACAATTTTAGGTAGCTGTAGTATGAAACAATACAGGACAACAAACTTTATGGGCCGTTATAGCTTTGTTTGGGGCTGGTGAGCTCATCATCCGCCCGGCAGGGGGCGACATCTGTCGGCCTGTGACCCCTCGACTTACTGCCATTAACTCACCTCTGCTCTGCTCACCTGATATTCATTTTGATGCTACTTTTATTTAATGTACATCAAAATTGGTTCCATTTTAATTTGAAAGAAATATTTCACGTCCTAGTGCGTGCGAAGATACGACATAGAGATTATTTTTCACGGCAGACACGCAAACTAGTGTCTTCTTGAGTTTGAAGTAGACTAGGTTTTTTTATCTTTATAATTTTTAAGCTAAGATAACACATTTTTTATAAAAAATGGTTTATTTTGTAAGACATAGGAACATAAAAACTATATCTTTTCGAATCCAAGCCGTACTAAACTGCCTGGTATACCTAGGGTTTCTGCGCGAGAATTCTCGAGGGACAAAACCTAGTTTTAGTAAAGAAAAAAAAATCCAAAAGACATAAACATCCAAATGTATTCACAACAATAGCACGCTGTCTTTGTCTATAATTACCTCATAAGTACAGACTGAGAGATAACCTGTAATGTTGACATGCAAACTACATAATATATTACAACTATATTAAAGCGTCTTAAAGGGTCCTCTAATAAGAAGAATAATAATTTCAGCCCTGTATTAAAATTTGAGCAGTCCACTTCTCCCCCAAATAGCCTATTGTAGCTTTTATATAAACAAGTTTCGCATTTCTATTGTAGTACTAGCAAAGATCGCATAAAGCCGTGTCAAGAATTACAGTGCCTAGAGAAATAAAAAAGGTCCAGAAATCAGAAACCATAGTTATCAGTTCCGACGGGTTCATACAACCCGTTTTCTGCCGACCTCCCTTTATTTTTAATTTATGTAAAATCTAATTATCATCAGAATTATTTGCAGGCCGCATTAATTCATATTAGTACCTATATTGTGTCAGGTTCCCTTTCAGAAAATTTCAACTTTCGCCACTGCAAGTTATATCCTTTTGTTATAGTTATAGTAGTTTGTTAAAGTAAAAAAAAAAAAATAGTTTAAGCTTTGTTATAGCATCCAATACAAAGCTCGGGGACAATTACTAAATTGTATGATTACTAATTACATGATAATCCACTAGGATTATCATGTAATTGACGCTCACACCTTCTAAAGAGAAGAAAGGCCTGAAACCTTGGCCTGGCAAAATTTTACATATAAACGAAAAGACTAGTTGTAACATTATAGAGCACAAAATTATAGTAGATCTCTTACAATAAGTGAAATAATGTAGTCGTGGAACTCGTTTGGGATTTTATTTTTTTCAAGCAGTTTTGTTATTATAAATGTCAATCCAGACAACAAACCGGAGATGACTAAGGTCGATGATTATTATTGTAATACGTTGAGTACGTAGAGTATTTTATTAAATACACTTGTAACAGAATCTTTACAAAGGCTTAATTGATAATGTAGGGTATTCCCCTTTTGACACAATCAAGTATAGGTACTATAACTTACTAGATATTTGCTCGCAATTTCGCCCGTAATAAAAAGACCTTTATCAAATTAAAAGACTTAAGTACTTTATATATTTTCTGGGATAAAAAATCTATAATATGGAGATTGAAGATATGCTTTATATTACCTATATTATATTCAAATTCTTTTATCTTTCTTTCTTTTATCTTTTATATTTTATCATAACATCTTATTGACCACTTTTTTGTTAGTACTCAAACATGAACAGACTAGAATAAGGCACCTTTATTAATTAATATGTATATCATTATTTACAAATTATAAATTGCTGGTAGATTTTTTTTAACACATTAACAGAAAAACCAATTTATATTACAAACTTCTGTAATAATACGTTACATGTAAATCGACCAATAAGTAAAATGAGTTAATAATGGATTTTATCTTTATAACATCATTAGCCATACTCATGATATAGGAAATATGATTGATGATTACAAAAAAATATATTATGCAATAGTATAAAATATAAGTCATGATTATTGTAATATAAATATTAATTATATTTGAAGCGCGCCACGTTGTTCGGTCCTCCGCTCTCCTCATCCAGCGTCCACCGGCGATCCTACGAATATCGTCGGACCAGCGTGTCGGAGGTCGTCCTACGCTACGGTTACCGAGACGCGGTCTTCACTCTAGGACTCGTCTGCTCCAGCGGCCATCGGTCCTACGCGGCGCGCTTTAGGGGAGGCCTATGTTCAGCAGTGGACTGTTCTAGGCTGATGATGATGATAATGATATTCAAATAGTAGAACCATGCTGTAGATTTTGTCTACAGTATGAATAGGTTGTGTTTGTCACACAGAAAACTACTACGAAGCATGTTGTTGGGTTTTGCATGATGACTGATATTTCCGGAAACTTAAACTACCAAATGCTTTCCTTGCTCTCTATACTTTTCGTGTATGGCCCGTAGTACTGATAATTCTTATAGTATGATTATGATTGCATCTGGTAGAGAACATTTATCATTAAATAATTCAAATTCTAGTAGGCTACATAGAAATAACAGTAGCCTGGCCTAAACACATATATAATAATAATATCAGCCCTGTATTATATACTGTCCCTCTGTTGGGCACGGGCCTCCTCTAACTACTGAGAGGGATTAGGCCTTAGTCTACCACGCTGGCCTAGTGAGGATTGGTAGACTTCACACACCCTCAAAATTCCTATATAGAATTTTCTCACGTATGCAGGTTTCCTCACGATGTTTTCCTTCGCCATTAAAGCAAGCGATAATTCATAAAGAATACACAAATAATTATTTTTAGAAAAATCATAGGTGATTGCCCTTAGGATTTGAACCTGCGGACGTTCGTCTCGGCAGTCCATTCCACACCCAACTAGGTTATCGCCGCTTTTCGCCGCCCAAGCACATGACTTATCTTTTTCACATTATAATAAGTCATCTATAAGAATGGAATTGGTTTTCGCATATCTTTATTGGTAGAAATCGGAATCGTTCGTAATTTGTAATTCGGCAATCATCATTATCATCAATTCTAACAAGTTTCCCCAACACAAGACACATTCAGTTTTTTTCGGAATTAATTAAATTCTTTTCACAAATTGTTACGATTTAATACTTGTCCAGTCTTCTAATCAGTCACATATTTGATTAGATATTTCGTCCGTATCTATACTATATTGTTGAATCTCTACACAGATGAAGGGTGAGCACAGAGAAAAATATAATTTTGTGGGTGATTTTTATAGAGGGCTTCTTTGACTCCATGAACATAAAGGGGCTTCCTTGTACAAAGCTCCAATGATCAGCTTTATCCCTTTGTTAACGTTTTAATCAATCAGAGAAAATACCGTGCCGACTGTTCAGTTTGTACGGCATAGGGTTGTTCGCTTACCTACATTTTTTTTAATCTTACGGAATCAAGTGCGGTCATATTTTCGATTGAATTCGGAATTATTAAAATTAGATAGGACGTGAGTTTGTGGGCGTGCGTGTGTGTGTGTGTGTGATAATTAAAATAATATTTTTTAGATTACTTAAATACTTTTGTTATCTTAAATAAGTACTAATTGTAACAATTAATCATGGAATTATTATGTTCTACGTATGAAATTAATAGGATGTATGTAATCATTAAGAAATAAACTCGTTCGTATTTAACTAAAACGTAATTTAAGAACAGTCAAAATAAAAATATTTAGTTATATTTATAACATTTTATTATACATGCAATTTTCATTTTAATTAAAAATATAAAATTGCATGCAATGTGTTTTTTGTCATTTGACGTAATAAGTATAATATAAAATATAACAGTTTTATATACCATTGCGCTATTCTATTAAAAGCACTGGAAACAATTGTTCAGATGTAGGTAATGAAAGCTTTGAATGAATTTTAGTTATACAACGAGTAAATATTCCTACTTAATTCATATAAAAACAATAGGGGGCGCAACGTAGGGGAGTGATGGTCCCGTAATAAATTATGAGGTTTTTTGACTTCTATTGATCGATTTTAACAGAGGGTAAACTTGTAAAGTCAATTTCTATCTTTCTACGAATTCCTATATATTTGGTTTTAGTTGATATTCCTGTTATAAAATATTTAATAAAGATTACTCAAGTTTTAAATGTTTTTTTTTTAATATGTAACAATATTCCATAGTGCAACTTATTAGTTTTGCAAATACTGTTGTGTAAATATTAAAAATCGATTTGAAGAGCATTGTACATAGTGTAATTACTGAGCATTATGAAACTTAAAGTCTCACTCATAGTGTCTCAGAATAATGAACCACGCGTAAGGTGCTGCTTTTGCTTATGTAATATATTCGTGTATGGTATGCAGCGTGTTCGATTTATCTTTTAGTTATACATAACATAACTTAAACATCAACCACTACATTCAACAGAATTTAGTTCTTTTTATTATAATAAAAACTAAATTTAATCCATAGATTTATTTCACATTTTTTATATAATATTTATATTCATCTACTACTGCCGTTCTAGTCAGTATCACATTAAATGTTTCTTAGAATATCACTTCGTCCCACCTCTATCAAATTCTAAAGCGAATTTACCTTCGCAAACCAATTAATAAAGACTAGCAATTTACCCGAATGGGCTGGTAAAGAGAAAATTAAGGAGATAGCCGACCTCGGCTGCTCATTACGGTGTTGTATTAAAAGCAGGGGCCCTTTCTGCTTGAATATGCATTTTTACGAGCGTACGGGCGAGCGTCGTGCATGTTTGATGCGTACAATCACTGCACAGACCCGCCGGTCGTCTTTACAGACGCCACCTGCGTGCCTTAAGGGAGAATTTCAAGCTTGCAGGCCACTATTTACAAAATCAAGGGATGTTTTTCAATGTACGTGTTCGAGTTAGGGTTTTTAGTTCTTTTCGTATTTTAGATAACATTGGCACCCTGGCTAAGTCTTTATTGCCATGTGAAAATGTGCTCACAGTTGAGATCTAAAATGTTCAGTGGTTAAAAGTAGTGTAAGTTGAATGATATTCGTCTTTTGTCTTTTACTTTGATATTATTTCAAACTTGTATTTACCAATAACCCAAATAATGTATCCGTTTAAACAATAACATAAATAATATATGTACATATTCAGCGCCATTTATAATCTAACTCAGTGTTATACGTGACTGTCATTGCGTAGGCTTACGTGTATTGCAGCAGGGCGGAGTAATGGCAGGGATGAGGGCGGGCGGGGAGCGGTCGGGGGTGTTCTGTAATCAAGAAGAGTACCCCCGTCCCTAGACACGGGCCTGCGCCCCTGCGTCCCACTCCACCGAGGGCAATGCCTCAAAACCTCTATTGACTTAACGTAAAGAAATATTTCCACGTTTTCTTTGTTGATATGAAGTCAATACCCTCCAGACAGCTTTATAAGGAAACAAAGGAAAGCTTTAGTTTTCGCCCAGCCATGGCGGAGGAAATAAAATGTTT
Organism: Manduca sexta; assembly: GCF_014839805.1. Taxonomy (NCBI): domain Eukaryota; kingdom Metazoa; phylum Arthropoda; class Insecta; order Lepidoptera; family Sphingidae; genus Manduca; species Manduca sexta. The sequence continues at coordinate 7,359,705 of NC_051137.1, forward strand.
AAGTCTTTTTTGTGGTTATTTGACAGCTTAGCAACTGATAACAAAGATCGTAATGCCAATGTTAGTAAAGAAACACATAAATACGAAATTCCTATTGATAGAGTCTATAATATACACCGTTTCAAAAACTAAGCAAGGGCTTGATGCGGTAAGATAGATTAAAAGTTTTAATTTTCTCTACACTTGTTTTTGCCTGTAATAAGTTTTCTTTTTTAAGTTTATTGTTCAGATGTGACATCAAGGTTGCACAAAATTAGTTTAAATTTCAATGAGAGGGAGCCAAGAGCTTAGGCTTGCCAACAATCGTAAATAAAAAAAATACGCAAACAGAACCGACCTAGATAAATTATTTCAAACCCCTACCGGTACATACTAATGAATCACAACTTGAAATAATCGTAGGCAAACACAAAACGCTTTGTAATACCCAACATTTGTGCCAACAATCGAACTGTAATGCACGGCTTTTATAATACAACAAAAGTTAACCTGTCGGCTCGTCCGGTTGATGGAATAGAGTGATTTTAGGGTTGCGACGGAATCAATGACACGCCGGAGTCCCCACATTGCATTCGCTCATACTAAACAATACCTATACCGTTCATGAAATTGTGTTTAATTGAAAAAGCGACTCTATTATTGTGTCGTTAAGGTTTTGCAGCCGCTATATACGAGAAATTCATATTGTGTTCTTAGAAGTCACCATGTGTATTGCGAGCCGCATGGCGCGTTGACAGTACCATGTGATCATTATTATACCCGTACTAGCTGTCGTTGACTTGCTGATTCATGTCAAAAGATTTTGTGTCAGCCGAATGTCGTGCCGGGCTTAGTTTAATCAAAGAGCGTAAAACAATGGACGACCTAACATGTAAATCAATATTTCAAGGTGATACCAGGAATTGAGATGAACTTAAAACTGTAAACTATTTTAAGAAAATTGCTATCCTTGAATTTGAGTTAATAATTAGATCTACTTTTTTATTATTTAAACTATAAGATTTTCTACATATTAAAAGTGAAACACTAAGATCCTAGAACTTTTAAAAAATATACGCCCCAAATAAAATATTAATTTTAAAATCTTAGCAGCGTTGCGATAATTCAAGTAAAAGCCCTATAAAGTCGCAAATCGAGCGATTAAACGCTCTAATGACTAATACCATTACGTGATAAATGCAACGGGCCGCATATGAATAATTCCGCTAGATGGATACAATGTACGGCTTTCGCTAAACGGCTCCATATTTTCAAAATCCCCATAGAGCAATAATATTCAATGAGCCGAATGAGATGGTTATATTTTATTCTGGTTGGAGTAAAAGAGAGGGTTTGTTAGGGACATTAGACGGCAAATCCTAGAGATTAGCGCGACGAGAGAGACATGTGGCCCGCCGGTACTTAGCACTCGGTATAAATGGACCCTCTTCGCGCGGAGTACGTTCAGTTATGTTAATCAGTACTAAATGCTACTTTCGTAAAATTGCCTTCTAGCATGGACATTTATTATACATTTTAGTAAATTTATTGTCGAGAACCTAGAAAAGTCGTTTAGAAATGTTTACTTATTTTGTCTGTTATTTAATTTACGTTTAATATGTGCCGAAGTTAAGTGCTTAACACAATTATACAAAACGTTTGCTTTAAAAAAAGATTCCGACGTACTTGAACTAAAATTGCGAAAGTTACTTTTCTCTATTCAATAGTTATTTACAGAAAACTGGCATGTTCCTTTACATAACTTATTGATCAAAGTCAACTTTGTGTGAATAAAACCAGATTAATTAATATTAATATTAACAATAAAATTCACAACAGTAGCGCAATACCATGCGGGTAATTTGCCAATCGATATTAAGCCTAGTGTTATGTTGATCATAATAGCACTTGTCAAACGTGTTCAAAAGACAAGTGCTTGAGATTCGATCTTTATTTGGAGTACTAAGGTCTGTGCGGGTCGGTACTGGCACATTTGGCGGTACCCGAGCGGAACGCTCGTATCATCACAAGCGTTACTGTGACGCCATATGTTGGACGCATTATCGCTGAGCGCCGCACCCTGTGAAGATTGATGACGATTCTCTTCTATAGAAGCATTGAAATGTAGTAGGGCATGTAAATGTTATGCGATTACTTAGCCAAATAACACGAGAAATTTTATATAACCAACACAAGTGTTGTGTTTTGTTAAAGTTGGAATCTGCCTGAGTTATTTTTGTTTATTATAGTAAGATTTACGTATATCTGTAAAAATAATAATATACAACTATTGTAAACGCTGTACTTAAGAGTAAACATTTTGCAAGTGTTAGTTTATTGCTATAGGGAAACCATATTTAAAGTGTGTTATAATTATACGCAATATAAAATCGTCGGACAAGAATGTAAATATTGAACCAAATATAAGAAAGTCTTGAAAATACATCAACTTTGTCTTTATACAATAAATAAAATTATAATATATTCAGTAAAGATTAAAAATAATCAGTAACGTGATTAAATTTTAACGTTTTAAGCGACAAAGGATCGTTAAGTTTTTCCCACCGACTAAATCGAGAACGCAAAGATCGTTGTCGGGTCGTTGAGACCCCAATTTGGTTTTCACTTCAATTCATTAGCGTCCTCGTCGGTGAACTCTCACAAGTGAGCTTCACTCGAAGCCGATTGTATTTATTTACCTCACAAGTAAGGAGCAATCAACACTTGGGCAAATATTACAATTCAAAATATATCTCAACATACAACTACCTTTTGTTTGTATTAGTAGATGAAATTTAAATTCTTAATTACTATGCCGAACACTATATCACAGCCAGTGGCTCGGAATACCAAACTTAGATTTCAATAAATAAATACATATTATATTTATAGATTATTCACATGAAGTGATCAAACTAAGTGAAAACAATATCCACTAACGCTCTTGTCTGCAAGCAGCAAAAAATAGGTTGTTGAAAGCGTGTCATACGTTTTGTAGGGTCGTTTTCACCCTTGTTATACCACCAAAACACTTGGCACAAAAAGTGTAATGGAGTTTAGTAATGACCCCCTCCCGAAAGAGAGTAAATACAAACTGCGCCAACCCGCTGCGAGATGGAACATTCGTTTTCATGTATGTGATGGAGACGTACACTTCACTTTATTATAAAGGTTGAACTAATTAAACGATTGTGACGAAGCGTGGTCTTTGTGACCTAAGATAATCATCCAATCACAACAAACTGAACTCGAATAATTATAGAATATATTTTTACCCATGTAGATATGTATACATTGCTATTTAAGTAAGTATTTATTGTAGAAACTGAGTTTTTATGTAAGTTACTTTTTGGCATCTAATTAAACTATTACATCATATAACTCGCTTCATAGATGTGTTTTAAATCAGTGAAGATAAGGATATATTTAACACAGGACTGTGGGAATTTATAAGAATGAATTATTTAAATGACCTAGCTGAATGCAGGCAAATACTTTAGGTACATAATATACGATGCAATCCAAATCATTTTACAGAACTTCAGTAAAAAAATAAATCTGCCGTAAAAGCAACTCTTTTTAAAGTTGATCAAGTTAGAGTAAATTATAAAGTTTTTTTTTTAATATTACACATCGCGATACATTTTTTAGCCAAGAGAATACTAGATATCCATAAAATGTAACATTTAGCGTATCGCCTCGGGTGAGTTGGACCCTCGCGATTCAATTATGGCCCGGGGTTTATACTGATCGCCCGACGGGTGTAAACGATACGTGTGAGATATTGCTTTATTGTTTTTTCTCGCGGTAAAAAGCCACGCGCCATAGTTTTGATAGCATTCTAATGGAATGTTTACGCTATGGTTTTTATGGTAATGTAGCTATTGCGGATTAATTTTCATATTTTGCCTCAGAGTTTAAAAAGAGCAGACTTTAATGTTCTTTGCTGGTCACAACCATAAATTGCAAATTACATGATATCTTACATTAAATTGCTCAATATCTTTAAAAATTACCAAATGAAGAGGATCTCAAAATATTTAATAACTTTAAGACATTAATTTGTCATGTAAGGTCTTTATTGCCTCTGATTTAAGTTTAATTTCGTTACTAATTATTTTTTATAAAGCAGTGGTCGCATGTCGGTCCATTAAAGAGAACATACGATTTTCAACTTCTCTCAAATGAGGAGTAAGTTAACTTTAATTAAAACATTAAATATGATTATCTCAGAAGTAAAACGGCTATAAAAGGCTTAATGTCTCGATTACTTGATTGGATCGCGATGGACTGATCTCAGTGTAATTATAGGGGTATATGTGATCGACATATTATGTTGTAAATTTCATATTAGGTACTTACGGCAAATATATGTGGAAATATATTTACTATTATCGTATGTTTTTATGTTAAATTATATAAAACTATAGATATTAGACAGTCTTATTATTGAATGAATCCCTCCTAGCCAAATTTGGGCCACGGTGGTAAATCTTAATGGAGATCAGCTAGTACTGCACGAGATGTTACTTATTGTGCACAAGTGTGTTCGATTAATTTGTGTTCGTTTTTTAATCTTATTTTTATGACCCCTATAAGGGTAATAAAACTGTGCAGAGGCCTCAGACCTCGATGGTCCAATTATTGAAGTAGGTATAGGTACTTACGGTGCAATAGCTGAAAGGTTAGGTTAGGTTAGATACGAGTTAACGCAAGGTTAGAATCCTTAGAAAATGAGTCAGCGAATATTTATCGAAGTGAAGGTTTGTTTAGTAATCATATCAATATGATCTAATTTGAAACTGAAATTGCACCGTTTAGTTTAGTTCTAATGTAATTAACCGTATATAAACAGAGATAATACTACAATGTAACAAAATACAACATATATTTGAGTAATTGAACATAGCGCTCACTCGGCTTTATTGGCCTCGCCCAAGTCATTCTCGTTATTTTTTTTACAATTTACGGTATTTTTGTGGACAGCAGAATCGTGGTTATGGTTGACCACGCACAGACTACGGCAACAATAGATTGACCTTGTAATATTACTGTCGACAGTTCGACTAGAAAAGATTTTCGTCAAATCGTATTGGTAGAGCAAACACTACTGCACTAAGAATATGCTATTTATTTCCATTCCATTTTAAATTAGTAACAGTATTATAACATAATTGTGTTGTAACATTTAGGACAATTGTTTTAGAAATATAAAACATTATTTTTCGATGGATTAGTAATGGTAATATGAAGCAATTTTTAAATAAATAGAAAATTTAAAAAAGCTATGATTATCTATCTATCATAACATAATCATATCCTATACATAATTTTTATTTATGTTGCAAAAATGAGATTAAAATTGATCATGTTAGTAAAAAATAAATAAAACCATTCATGGATCCTCGTTTATTTATATTTTGGGATTATTAAAAATTTTCGCTGAAAAAGATTTATAATCATGTGACATAATAATTCAAATTGCAACTCAAATATAACACAGAACCTTGCAATAGTTATTAAGAACAAATTACGGCACTAAATAAAATAGTGAACAGGTGCGTGCGTGGAATGTATCGCTGAGGAGCGCAGCGGGAAACGGATTGTTTCCCAAATTCAATTACAACTCTACCGCAGACTTCTCTACTTTGATTCCGAATAAACCGCACTATATCAACCTGGATACAATGTGTGTGAAAGTTCATTGTTTTTACTTGCCCCCACACTATATATTTCTTTCACTGAATGTTCATGAGAAATACTTTATGACCGCTTTGTTTCATCGCTTTTAATAAAGTTTCCGGTTTTTTTTTTTTTACATGAGTTAAGACGATAGAGTATAAAACGTTTTATACTTAATCGTCACGGTATATAATGTTATATATCTATGCACATTCCAAACAAGAACATTTATAATTATCATCCCTAAGCTATTAATATTAAAATTTTCATAATATTTAAAATAATAGTATCAATTTTTTTTCTAAATAGGGACGCCACAAGAATCTATTATTTTCTACATATCATTCTCTCATAATATAATATAAGTAGCAATCCAAATGCTTGCAATTTACTCATTATTGTGCACAATATGTGGGACGCACGACTCTATGGTTTTAAGCAATTAAGTAATGGACGGTTCTGTCTCGATCGATAGTCCGACTATGCGGCATGAAGTAGACTCGTACTGTGTGAGCGTAATTATAGGAGTATGTTTATATCGAATAAATAATAAAATAAAACAAAATGGAGTCATTTAAATGTTAAATGTTGATTTATAATAGTTGCAAATGCCTTTAATATGCTAGAGTCCTAAAGTTGCACTCTAGCCTGTTTTGAATAAAGCTAGAATATTTTTTCCCTGATCGTATGTTTTGGTAGTGATACTCATATAAATATCATTTCTTAGTTTTATTTGTCAACTTGTTATTGTTTTTAATGAATAACAACTCAGTATACTGACCACGACTAAATGCTTAGATTTAATCCTTTATAATAGGCGTCATAACATAAATAACAAATAATAAAATCTAAAGGAAAACTCAAGTCACCTCTCTAAGATGAATAAACTAAGACACAATTATTTAATTAAAATTGAAATAAAATAGATAATATACATTTTATTATCTGATTTTACTGCAATTGAATGAACTTTTGTGTCAAGGTAAATATTTTGCGTATTGCCTATAAAACATTTTTTCATACTGTTATAATTGGTTTGGTATTAAAGTAAGAAAAAGGAACGATTTTACTGTAAAATATTCGCCAATATATTAATTATACTAACTACTAAAAACTTTTGTTTTTATAATGATGTCCTACTATAAAACATTTATTAGTACTTGTATGTTCAATTAATACTCTTTTCATTTTCGTGTGAACGAAGTTGAATTCACGTTTGTACGCTTGATTACATAACATAATAATTTGGGTAGAAATTGTGTCTTTTCCTTCGTAACCATTAAGCCAAATTCACTGTAATACGGAAGGTTGTTAATTCGATACAACTATTTGTGTAAGTTTTTGCAACATAATTATTCTGGGATTTGATTTTTCCAGTTGGGCCCGCCGTCAGACAGTATATGGTGTCTGGTCATAAAAACTAAACTTAATGCATTCTGAATAATGCGTGGTAACATCTTTGTAAAAACCTGAAGAAAAAAGTCATAATAATATATATTATGTTGGTATGCATTATGTATATATGTGTAAAATGTATACGTATCCAAATTTTCCAAAACGCGGTAATTAGTTACGTCAAGGGTTACATAAACAAACTTCTTAACTTTAGTTATATTATAGTACATAATGAATATGAATTACTCATACTTTTTGTGATGCCTGGATACAAAACTTATCTTATAACAAACATATTACAAAAGGTATTTAATACTAAATAAAGTACGGAAGTGTACAAACTATAATGTATACGGTGGATGTCGGGTAATCCCCAACTGATATCAGTTAAGTGTAGCTACTTATAGGAAATATTGAAGTATGTCATAAAACCTAAAATTTTGTTTCACTCTTTATTAATTAAAAGCAAAATGATATGAAAGAAATTAACGTGAGATATTCAAAAGGTTTAGCTTTAACATTTTTTAAATATTTTTTGCACTCCTATGTGCAATACTTATGTAATATTCTTTGATTAAGTATTTTATCTGATTGAGGGTGTAATTGTATCTACTTACTACAAAATATTCTAATTGATATACTGTCCTAGTCATTTTACAAAGTTACACCTTGCAATTTTTTACTTTGCGAATTTTACAAAGGCCACAGCAATAACGATCCCCTGTAATTATTGTTATAGCATGCAACAATTATAATGCTCTAGAAATGTCACTTTTTGTGTAAATCACGTGGCTGGTAGTTAACGGCACGCCTCCCCATAAATATAAACACCATATAGACCTTCGAATTCAAAGAACTCCATTATAAAGTGGAGTACACTGTTTTTTTCCGACGTGTTGAGATCTTCTCTGCTTTTCTTAACGCAGCGTGTTTACTGGGACCTTATACTATATGATAGTGTAAACTCGTAACACGGCCATATTACGTTGTCTTCGACAAATTACTGTGGAATGATATTCTGTATGCCAATTTCTATTTTCTTAAACGCAACGTGGTGCGTTATGCTTGTTACGCACTGTCAAAATAATGTGAGGCATAGAGAATAAGGCCTCTCGATAAAAAAATCTTAAAACTACACAACAATGCTTGTACACCGCAGATAAGCAGAAGAAATAAATGAAGCAGTGGTCTCTACTCTTAAGAATGTATACGAGATATATATTCCCCACCCAATTGTTTTTGCAGAAAAATATAAATATTTATCTGTTGTTCAAAATGCTAGCAAAGTTTGTCTCAAAACTCATTAGGCTAAATCAATGAATATTACAATAACTGCAGACTACAGTATGCATGCATTTCATTTCATTCATTACAATGCTACAGTTGATAGTGAAGATAAGACAATGCCATCTACCCCATTTGGTGTTTTTAATGTCATCAGTTACTTCAATGGTACCTACACGCTGGTAAATTAATGTATTTCAAGTTCTACTTTTGTATTTGGTATTTTCACAGAATTAATCTTGATAAAAGCTTACTTCGTAATCAATGTGTTTGAGTAATGATGATATATTTTGAACAATATATGGACACTACGAATATACACCGATAGAGGAGCTCTGCATGAATCTTATACAAATAAGGAATTAATGTTTTCAGAATGTAGAGTCTAACTTCTAGATAAGCTCATTGGACATAGACATTTAAATTACCTTTAATAGACTTAAGTGTACTGAACACAATAAGTATTACGTAGTGCGTGTTTTTAGTAAATTAACTACAGTAATTACGTAACGGGCCAGATGATGGGTATCGTGAGCGTCAAATACGTGATTTGGTTCGGACGAAGTGTCGGTAGCGTGCACGGTGCGATATTATCTAGATGCGGTCGGGGCGCGCCATCTGTCGGACAGATGGGCCTGACGTCATGCGAAGCCCTGCGCCCTGCGCTCTGCCCGCAGGGGCTTCGACGGGCACGGCACGCGCCACTGGCCAACCCATCCTGATTTACTGTGTTTCGTACCACATATTATATTATATGAAAGGTTCGTTTTGTTTACCCCAATATGTAAATTTTGTATATATGAAATGTTTCTTTATAAGCGTAATGTTTGACATGAATTACACATGGATGAATTTTAGGTTTAGCATGAGTGTAAATGTTGAAATGGATCCAGTTATGCCAAAGTGTACCAAAAGACAAATTATCCAAAAATATTATGTTATAAATATTTTAGCACAAATGTTGTTTTAAAGTAGTTGGTACATTATGGCATACCTTAGTCCAATTAATTTTAAGATATCATAAAAAGCTAATGAGTACAAAGAAAAATAATTTATAAAACTATATTCTCGTAATTAAATATAATATCAATTTTTAACATCAAACATAAAGATAAAAAAAAATACAGAGGCGCAACCAGGGCATCCACTTTTCGCTAAGTGCGTCCGTCCCATGATATGATAGGGGGCAAGCTTATCTCTATATCGGGCATATATTTCAGACCCCAGTCCATACTGAGAAGAAAAACCCCAAATATCGCTTGGCCCAAGCCGGGATTCGAACCCAGGACCTCAGGACTGTCGTACCGCGCATGCAATACAACTACGCATGCAATACAACTACTAAATTTCGTATTGTTCGTAATTTTATAAACATCTAAGTAGAAGCACTGAAGATCAAGGGAAATATTGGTTATCGCACGAATTCATAATGCGAATTTTTTAAATCTTATTTAATAGCAGGGTCAAGAGAAAATTACTTATTAGTGATAATAATCATCCATTTCTAGAGAAAAATATGCGCACCAATTATAATCAAGGTTGCACTCAATCAGGCGAGGATTAAAAATGTTCTATTTATTAGTCTTAGACGTCAGAATCAGAGCAATTGAATCTGTTTAATATTTTACATTTTGCTGCTTTTACCTACACCTTCTTTAGATTTGTTATTCTTTTACATCATATTTTTGTCATTTATCTTACGTAAGTAAATAATAAGATTTTATTTGTCTGTAATTATAATTAGCATCTTATTTATAATCTAAGGTTGTCAGAAGTTCTTATTTATAGCGATAAAAATATTTACTATAGTAAATATATATATATTTAATAAATTTTTTACTACATTGCTCGTATAACAATGAATGACACAAATACGAGTGAAGCACCTAAGCATACAAAACTTATTTTTAGTTGTACGAGTTGATACGAGTGGAAAATAAATGCTCTGGTGGGCGGCACGCGACAACACTCCAGCGCAACAGGCACAAGGGCAGGACGATCACCATAATTGAACGGCCGCTGCTGACCGAGGACGTGGTATCAGGCTTAGGTCAAGTCTACACAAAATTGCCATCAATTACATAGGCATACGTATGTTCATATCGCAAACAATTGAATAACCTTAACCAGAATTTGTTTGATTGTTCTATCAACGTTTTCCTAGTTATCATTAGGGCATGGACTTGGAGGTGGATTTATAATGCATTTGTCATTATAACACTTATCGTTTTGGCAAAAAATGCGTTTACTATTGTTATTTAGCGTATTGTGATTGAAGACAATGAAGTGATGAAAGTTCATTGCAGTAAAAATATTAGAATTCAAGTTGACTACTGTAATAATTACAGTAGTCAACTTGAATTCTAATATACTGTGGGGATTGATATCATATATATTTTAATTGATATAATTCATTGTCATCTAAAATGTCGTTTATATCATAAATAGTATCGTCCTAAAAACTTGTAGAAAGTCACCTTTAATTTTTATAGTTTAAAGTTTTTCATAAATTTATATCGACATAAAGCCCTACAAAGTCGAAAATATCTTTTAATGAAAAGAAGTCATTGCCCATGAACAAGTAGTTATAAACTCGTGCAATAAACCAATATGAAATTGACATCGGTGTTGTATTGAATATCAAACGTATCTAAATCCGTTACATAGCTTACACACACAATGGTTTAAGTTAACATATTAAAAAGTTTTTACTTTTCATGTAATTACCTACAGATATGTTAGTTTCAGGATTGTTTTAAAATTGGGAACGACGCGACGACGACAAAAAGGACTGCATCAAACTATGTCAATTTACATTTTGCAGGACTGTTACCTGCTAATTACAATAAAATTGCAAAACGGGATATTCATTATCCTCATAATATCGAGAACTAAAAAGGATTGTTGATAATAAATGTTATTAAAAAAGATTTTAAAGAACAAAATGGTTTTAGTATAAAACATGTTTGCGACAATATGTCGTTATTTTGTTTTTGCAAGCAACCGTGGCTAAACGCAAAGCGGTGCATTCGGCATGCGTGCCAGATTCAATTTCAGCTACCGGACTCCGCGCCACGTTTTGTGGGTTAATGAGCATTAAAAAGAAAGTTCTTTTTAACCTCATTATCCGATGTAACTGCGACAATGAACTCGCCTTACATGCGTGTAATATGATCCCCGCTATTGCAGTTTATATGAAAGTACCTCTGTTTAAATCATGATCACAATTTTTTATTAACGTACTATAGATATTTTAATAATAATAATATCAGCCCTGTATATATTGTCCCACCGTTAGGCACGGGCTTCCTCTACTACTGAGAGGGATGAGGCCTTAGACAACCACGCTGGCCAAGTGCGGATTGGGAGACTTCACATACCCTCGGAATTTTTATAAAGAACTTCTCAAGTATGCAGGTTTCCTCACGATGTTTTCCTTCACCGTTAAAACAAGCGATAATCCAAAAAGAAATTTTATGTTAATGTTTAATTGTATTTCACCTTAATAATCTAGTGGTATCTTCGCCACCTTTGTTTAGGGTAATATTATAAATAAATACCTAAATTGAAGTTCGTTTCTTGATCCCATGCCAGTACGTAGGTAAACAATTATACGAAAATTATCTATGGTTATTAATTAATACACAAAATGAAAGAGCATGATGTACAACTGAGATTAAATTAATAAAAACACTACTTTAACAAACAAGTCATATTGAATTTGATACACAAATAAAATAAGTGCGCTTATTAAAAATATTTATACCGCAAACAATTTGCCCCCTTCGCAACCCTCGCGGAGGGCTTGTAGTGGTACGCAAACACAGATCAAAGACTCAAAACACCAAGCACTTCACAAGGAAGCAAAGATTTATACCGCGTTTACTTTGGTAATAATTATTATCTGTATTTAAATAAACATTGAATACAGAGTCTTTTAATGTAAATTGACCGTAAAGTACCTATACACTTTTTGTAAAAATGAATACTGTATTTTAAATATTACATCAAACATAATTTTTAGTGCATAAGCAGTTATAATGAACAGATTTTGTTGATCCATAACTATACATAATTATAACTAATAACCACTATTTGTGCGGTTGCGTTACGACCACCACATGACACTAGACGGCAAGTTTAGCCAAAATTATTTATAGATTGCCGTTTTCATTAGTTTTACACAAACAAACACGCAAACAAGCGCAAACACAGCACGCCTTTACCCAAAGGGATTGACAGAGGTGCAACCTGGGCATCTACCTTTCCCCATGTGCGTTTCATTTCGTAATGTGGTAGGGGCGACTCTATGGCATTATCGAGCTCAAATTCTAGACACTGAGACGAAGAACCCAATATCACTTTGCCAGACCCAGCATTCGGATCTGGAACTTCAAGGCGGTCTCGAACCTGCGCACGCAATACAAGTATGCTACCGAGGTAGTCTCCTTCATTACTTTTTAAAAACTTTTTAACATTACATAATTTATATCGTAATATATTTAAAATATTACGGTTATACCGGTAGATGTTATAACCACGGCCTGGTTTACAATGTTTGTCAAATATATTATAACGTTATTGACACAAGCCCATCATTAATACAGCCGAAGGGTCCACTTATTAATTTTAATAAATGGGGATGACTCGTCCGAGGGGGCGACAATCCACCGCGTAAGTTTTATTAGTTTTGATTTTATGGTTTGCGACTTACTTTCATTTGTTATTCACCGATCGTAATTACGATAAAAAAGGCACTACAGTAATTACACCATGCATATTATTATGAAACTACTTAACACAACGTCGTCCCTTTCGACTTAGATCATCTCAGCCTATAATACGCCTCCCGATAAACCTACAATAAGACAGATATGTACCTAACTTGCCCTATAATATGACACACGAAATCAAACTTAAAATTTACAATCATTAGATTGTGAATCCATGTATTGGTTTCATGGTGATACGCCAACGAACATTTGACGAAATACACAAGCAGCCAAAACTTCAAATGATGTTATTTTACGTTCAGTTTCCTCTTCATGACATCCTCTAGGTATTTTTTTCAGAAATATTTAATGTACGGATATGAAATACATGTACCATTTTATTATTATGAATCCAAATATACATTTTCATCAAAATCAATTAAGGTAGTTAGTAGTTTGTTTTACTGGAATAAATATGTCATCCAAGTAAACGAAATCATGTATTTGCTTTCCTGAGACTTTTTCAGCAGAGTTTTTGTGTTGGGTTCTATTTCATCTATTTCGTACTAACATAAAAAAGCAAAATCACAAACATGTTAACAAAAAAAAATTGCTTTATACACGAGTTATTAATTTTTTGTCTCTGTGTTTAATTAAAATGAATTACTAAGCTATAATACAAGAATAAATACATGAAAACAATGTGCAATTAAAATATAACAGTGATTCCAAAATTAGGAACCCGTATAACCTTATGTACCAATATTAGTTGTTTTTGAACGCGGTATAATATCATAAATTATAAAATTATGACATTTTAATAGTAATGTTTCCGATGTATGTTCCACAAAAATATTTAGAAATAACGTATCACACTTAGTTTCAGGACGCCTATAAACATTATGCGGCAAATGTACATACCGCCTTTGTGGAAATGTTACGTTTGAATTTTGTATAATTCAAGTCTGATATTCGATCCAACAATAACTAGTAATATGCTCTCGTCGTCTTCTAGTTATTATTCTTAATAAACCTTAAGCGTTAAAAGGGAGAATTGCCGTTGTATGCGACCAAAAAAAAGAGTTAAAATCGACTGACATTTGATAATAGAACTAACAGCGTGTAATTTTGCATAGAAGTTTACAAAAAACTAATTCATAGCATTTAATTGGTTAAGTATTAACTGCTTGAGAATTATCCCTCACAAATCATTAACTTTCATAAAGCCCAAGGAAATAAATAGTTATATAAAACTTTGTAATTGTAATATGTACTGTATACAAAGGTTTATAACTAAATAACTGATAAGGAATGTTAGATTATAGGTTACTATGTGCTGCGACATTTCTTCCTGAAATAACTGTCCCGGAATAAACTGGCGCTGTATACTTACATATTCTTCTGCGATTAAATTTAGCAGATAAGTTAATTGATAGCGTTTCCTCGGTATCTGTGTATCAATATTTGCGTGAGTCTGTTCAGCGATTCCTATGCTTGTTTATTTGTAAAGGCATTTCACGCGGGCAACTTTGCCCGGGTGAAATTCCTTTGTCGCAACAAAAGTCCACTTAATACATAGCGAACTGTAGCGAACCATAGCGCTACCTTTATAGCGTTAGCCCATCTAATTAAAAACAGATTAAATAATATATGATCTATCTGTATGCCAAATTTTATCCCAATCCTTTCTGGTGATTCTGCTTTAAAAGGTTAACATTCGCATTTATAATATGATTATTGCGCCGATTAACGTCTAGTATTAGTTGACGTATATTTAAGCGAATAAAACAAATTATATTTATTATTCATGAAAAATAGTTGGCGTCTGGTATAGATGGAATTTAATATGTGGTAATGGTAAAGGATTGTATTAAGTACCTAAACGTTGTTTATCGAAAATATTAAAAAAGTTAATATTGGTAAAATAAATCATACATTAAGTTTATGAAATAATCGAAACAAATGAACAAGCAAACTGGAATCAGTGATCAAACTCTACGAGACTAAACATTGTTTATTTTATTAGTCGGGGTAGAAGTACCCCTCGCTGGCCAGCTGCTAAACTACCATAAAAGTGCTCGGATCAGTCGCGCGTGCCGCCCGCGGCGCATCTCTAAATTGCATTTTAACCTAATTACGGACTGATATAATTTTTCGGTTCTGTTATAATCAGATAACGTAGACATTATCACATTATGGCAGTTTTGCAATGGGCGGGATCGCTGCTCTGTCAAACGTTGATGAAATTTAATGATGAAATTCAATTGTTGTTTTAGAATTATAATAAAACTGGGTCAAAAATAGGTTTATGTAAGTTCAATACTTGAGGGAATCTTCCAAAGTTTTTTATGAATTTCACATTATGGAAAATACAGATTGCCGGTAAAAAAATATAGCGGTTTCATCCTTTAGGCGACAATATTTTTGTAATCCATAACCGGAAAAACTTAGGTAGGTATGACCTTATATTATATATAAGTTAAAGCTGTATTTCAGTGATAGTAACCACCGTTCCTCTTCATAAAGTGTCAGTAGTACTTAGCTAGTCAAAAGTCTTGCCCGACAATGCATTGCGTTCTAGACATTAGGTGTTGAGTCTCATTATGTAAAGGATTAAACTGGCTGAAATATTCTTAAAAAACAGTACCATTGCTATGCTTTCTGTAATAGTGTTTAAATCAAATAATATATCTATATAACGTGACATCTCAATAAATATCATTTTTTTTCATTTCATCAAATGTTGATGTTTCGATCCTAAGATAATTAGAATATTCCAAAAGTGCGATAATTAACAATAATTGTATGAAGAATAAAACTCACACCTTAATTAATTATAATTATGTATATTATCTACCAAGTAACTTTTATTTGATGACTAGCTGACCCGGCGAACTTCGTACCGCCTAACAGTCGACATATTGATATTAATATTTATACGATACTTACGTCACTCAATTGTTTTGCCTTCCCGGAACCCCCCACTAACACTTAAACTTTATGGTATGGTATTAAAGTTCAAATTGACTTTTAAGTAGGTATTGTTACGAATCTTTTGTATCGGAATGTAGAAAAGTGTTGTTTTTAGACATTTTAAGGCAATTCTTAAAAAAATTCTCTTCGTAAGAACCATCCTCGTACTTCAAGGAATATTATAAAAAAAGAATTAGCGAAATCGGTTCAGCAGCTCTCGAGATTCGCGCTTAGCAAGGAATTCAGCAATTCATTTTTATATAATAGACTAGCTCCCGCCCGCAGCTTCGCCCGCGTGGATTTCGGACTTCAAAAATGGAGCCGATCGCGAACGTTCGAGAATGTTCGTTTTACGAAGCTACTCGCTAGGTGATTCGCTAGCCTCTAGGTGCCAAGCAAGCCGCCTGCCTGTGCGTTCGCGACCTTATTGTATATACAAAAATAATCCTTATAGCATGATTCAGTATTCCCGCGCGATGGCTTATTATTAGCGTATTTCATATATAACTTTGGTGTTTCTATAACGATTTCTATGATTCTTTTTTATGGAATATTTAATAATGTTAACTTTTTAATTAGGGATGACTGAGAGTGTTATAAACGTAAGAGTAGACAAATATAATGAGAAAGCTTGGAACTGCTAAGCTATCGGGAGTTACACATGTTATTGTGAGTCAACCATAAAAGATAGACATATGCTGTCGTGGGATATTATTTACATAATTTTAAGGAGAACATTTCCGTCATACATGATTTCTATGTAGCTTTAACCATTAAGGTTGCACACGCGACGGAAGCTTAAAAATGGAGTAACTTCTCCCGTTTTCCCAATATTTCCCTTCACTGCTCTGCTCCTATTAATTGTAGCGTGATGAAAAGTATACTATAACCAGCACAGGAGTATGACAAATAATTGTACCAAGTTTCGTAAAAATCCGTCGAGTAGTTTTTGTTTCTATAACGGTTATACAGACAGACAGACAGACAAAAATTTTACTAATTGCATTTTTGGCGTCAGTATCGATCCCTAATCACCCCCAGTTATTTTGGAAATATATTTCATGTACAGAATTGACCTCTCTACAGATTTATTATAAGTATAGATATGCAAAAGTAGCTCAAAAATTGTCCATAACGAAAACATGCATTTTAAAGTAAAACAAAAGAAATAATATCGTGAAGCCAACCAAATAACTAATGATATATTAAATTTTGTGACTGTTCAATTTAGTCGGGTCCGCGATATCACTTTTGTTGAGTTTCAGTTTCAGTTGAGTTTTCATTATTATATTCTGTGCTCCAACTGCTTTGATGTTAGGAACACACCTACATTGCTTAGACAACAGTGAACTTTATACAATAGCAATAAAGCTCAAATTGACTCTACGTATTAGTTAGAAAACGTTTGTATGGGAAATAGAAAAATGCTGTTTTGAGGATTTTCCCGGCAATTATTCGAATTTTTCTCACCTTTTAAACCTTCCCTAGACCTCCACGAATAATTCAAGACCAAGATAAGATAAATCCGTTCAGCCGTTCTCGAGTTTTAGCGAGACTAACGAACAGCAATTCATTTTTATATATATAGATTAAGACCTGCTTAAAAATAAATTTATGAACAACACTTAAACATAAAATTAGTGATACATAATAAAAAAAAAACTTTATTTCTTACGTAGGGAAAAAAGTTGCACTTATGATACGTCAGAACAATTTATAAGAATTATTATTATTATTTCTGAATAACACAAATAAAAAAATAATGACATTTCATCGCTTATATTATTATGCAAAGATAATAATAATATGTAAAGTTGTAATGTTTTTGACTGGGAGAGAATGCCTACGGCATTAAAGACCGCCTATGTAGAATTGTGTATATAAACTGTAAATAAATAAATAAATAAATAATGTTACGAGAGACAACTTCCTTATAAAATTGTTTGCAAAATAGTTCTTATCCGTCCATATCACTAGAGTAGTGTGGATGACGCAGAGAATTATAACATTTGGTAATAAGTCTTCGGCTCATTATTTGAACGTATTTATTTTCTAACAGTTATATAGGATAGGTTTGTGTCTGCGGCTTTACTTGTGATATTCTTAATATTAGTTAACGAGTACCTGTAAATTCGCCTATAAATCTATCTACCTATAAATCCGCTTTGTGTTGTGATTCATTCAGACGAATTTAATTTCATAATATTCCTAATTGTGTTTCCAATAACTAGTCCCACATATAAGTAATTTAGGGGGACATAACATTTATAAATAAGGTCTTTGTATTTAATTTATCGTTTTTTTTTAATATGTGTTTTTACGATAAGAATTTGTAACAAAATACTATTTTGAGTTACCATTTTTATATAGAACGCTTTGTTTTCGACTTTATTTGCATGAAATCTTTGTGATATCTAAGTCAGAATTCTCTTCAAAATTTATTTTGACAAATGTTAAGTAATTGATGCCACAGAAAATAATTATGTATACGCTCTTATTATATAAGATAGTACTCCACTGTTTGACACTAGCTTTTTATTTCTATATCATTAATATGTAACGAGAATTGCAGACTTATAATGAGCTGTTTATGTGCAAAGAATGAATAAGAATAGACCAAAGATTCAACTGTTCTACACATGCTAAATATCAATGTAATGTTATAATAAATATTTTGAAATGAGAATGGGAGCACGCGTGGGTCCACCCATGTCATAATAGTTTCCCATAGTAATCCGATACTGCGGTCCCGACACGCGACAGTACCAACTACCAAAGATACAATATCTCAGTACAAATTATATTTTGAGTGATCCATGATAAACGATAAGATGTATTAAACAAAGCTATCTCGTAATATAATATATATTAAGGGAGCTATTAAGTAATGCTATATAATGTTTAGGTATTTGCATAAAATGACGGTGGAAAACATTAGTTTTTAATAGTTAATAAGAAAAAAAATATTTCAATAACAATACTTTTTGTATCTAGTTACAAATTAAACGGTTTATAAAGAAGTAGTTACTCAAAATCTTTTTTGTAACGAAAGGGACTTCATAATATTCATATTTTTCGTATTATTCCTAATATTTTTTTAGGAGAGCTAATATATTTTCTTGGAAATTTTATTGTGAAAAATGCGTTATCAAAATTTGAGAGCTCGACTGCTAGCGTCTGGAAATCTCAACAAAAGTAATTTATTATTTTTATACCTTTTAAGCACATTTAATAATTTAATCCTCAACGCAGTGAGATGTCTGCGCCTAAGGCCTTTTACGATTCTTGAATGTACTACATGAAATCGCTGCTTATCGCGGGTTACTTATATCAAACGCATTATGAAAATGTTTTATAATACTCGTGAACGTGGCATGAAATTACATTCAAATTAGCGTAGGTGTAAAAAACCGGTGCTTGTCTTTATAATAATTATTACTTAGCTCTCGCTCAGTGAT
This sequence comes from Manduca sexta, assembly GCF_014839805.1. Classification (NCBI taxonomy): domain Eukaryota; kingdom Metazoa; phylum Arthropoda; class Insecta; order Lepidoptera; family Sphingidae; genus Manduca; species Manduca sexta. Next base: position 7,379,188 of record NC_051137.1, read on the forward strand.
CGAAATTAGATTATTATCTTTATTTAAGGTTTCTTGGTTGATAGGTCCACACCGACCGTCCAGCATCTTTTTGGAGTGAAATGGCCGAAGTTAACAATTCTGGGGGTTGATTTATAATATACAATATTTAATAAATTAATAAATATTTTTTTTTACAAAAAATTAAACCGTCTTTAAGAATAGAAATCAAAAAATAATTTCACATAACAGGTATATACTGGATACCAATTTTGGAGTCGGTGCCTAATTAATATTGCTAGTTAGCTAGGTAAATACATAAACAAATATACATGATAACTAAAAATGTCACAAGAAAGCAAAATTCGCGATTTCGTTTGCTTTGACGACATGATTATTTTAGTTTATTTAGTTTTAAAAGCAAACTACTGAAGCGATTTTGAAAAAAATATATATGGGACCAATATGGAGGTATATTCTTTCGAATAAAAAATGAAATTTCCAAATCGGTCCATAAATGAGCGAATTCTGAGATAAAAAACATGAACAAAAATTCACGCACAATTGATAACCTCCTCTTTTTTTTGAAGTCGCTTAATAAAATCCATTGACCACACTGATACTATACATTTTAATCTAAACCTTCGTCATGAAATTTAGATGTTCGGACGGAACCGTGAACAAAAGCTAGTGAAAAAAGTAAGTGTGAGTACCAACGGTTGTAGAATGTAGGTGACATTAATTATAATTATCATAGTTTTGGAGGAGTGCCCTCAATGCGGACTTGCAAATACTTTGGAGCACAGTTCAATATAATGAAAGCCACGACGAAAATAATCTATTGAAAATTCTATTGATGGTTGATTTTCGGCTTATGGTATATACGTTGCCTTTTATTTTTAGTCGTTTCTGAAGTGAGGGCAATATAATATGCTGATATAACAGAAGGAATAACAGTACCTATGTGTTGATAACCGACTCGATCACTATAGAAGGCGGTTTGTGAATTGATTAGTAATACTTGCTCATGTATCGAATCATATTACGGATATATTAATGGATTTTTACAGCCCGATAAAAATCTCACAACGCAAAAACGTATGAACGAAATCCTTAAATTATGATAATATGCAAGATCCCGGAACGTATCTATTAATCAAAACGTAATTCATTGGAAATGTTTTTATTGAGATACCGTTTCGACGCGACTATAATCTAGCAATTATAATTCATTCATTATCTAACTATACAATTTCCTGTCTGAGGTTTATTAATTCTTGTTCAGAATAACAAATTTGTCTACGGGTCCCTCGGTTTGACATATTTTGTTTATCTACTCAAACCTCATAAGCTACCAAGATTTCGCAATTTTCAAAAACACTCAGTACTTATATAATAATATTCCATATCTCATGTATGATATCCTATAAGGTGATATTATCTAACAATCTTTAGGAAAAGATTAATTTATTATGAATTTGCATTATCATTTAAAGCAAACGATAGTCATAATCTTTTGTTACATGATTATGCACATACTCGGTTACCATAATAATTGTTATGTGATACTGACCAAGCACGTGTTATTTAGATAAGAAATAAAAGTTTTAATGAAAAATGTGACGCTGGTACAACACAAACGCCATTCATAATACTATCAATTATATTTTGTACGACCTCGATGATTAAGTATCTTGAAATAAGCTTCTAATCTTATTTCCATTATTTGGGCAATTTCATTGACAAATCTATATTTCGTTACATCCATAAATATATTGATAGCAATAAGTTTAGATATGCTAGAGTCGATATGGCTGAGACTATTATCTTTCTCGTATTATTATTATAATTTCATTAATTATTATTATATTTGTGAAAATGTTTGTAAGAAGAAAACGCAGAAACAACTAAATCGATTTGGGTCAAATTTGGCACACGAGTAGACTATGTCTTAGATTAACACATAGCCTTTTTATCACGCTAATTTGTTGTCATGGGGCATACTGGATATTATTAATCTGATTTTTTAAATAGGTGTCACTGACATCGTACAGTATTCTAGCACGAGCGAAGCAGTGGACAATACCTAGTCTTGCTATGGACTTGCCTTGCTGTAGTCTATTAAATTCTCAATGAAATTATCAATACCTCCAAATATCCCTAAAATTCTCTTCCTTCTGCTAAAGGTCGATGATACGCCAACGTTTCTTCTGACGTCGTGACCCGTGAGGGGCACTGCTGATGCATGATCACGTGCCTTCAGTAGATATATTCTGTTTTGTGTCTTCTGCTATAAACAGATCAAAAATTACTGTAAGTACTAATAATATTGATATCATATTTCCAAATGTACTATAAATAGTCCATTCAAAGAATTGCACGTCAATGAAATTCCCCACCTGGTGCTATTTCCTTCGATAAGAATTTAAATTTTTTTTGGAATGGATAATTTAAAGATTATTAAGTACCCAGAATTATATCTTCAACAAAACATTTCCTAAGAACTGAAAAAATGTATTATCTACATATCTAAGTCGGAAATTTATCATAATTTGGGGATTTTTCATTAAGTACCTAGGCAATAAAAAATGATTGTACCGTGGAAAAAACTGAGGATTCTAATATTAACTACTATTATACATGACATATAGTACCTGGAGATCAGCGCGATATTATCAAGGGACCGTCCCGTTCCGTCTTCTTGTGGATTATTTTTTAACGTACAAGTTTTATTTGCGAAAAAAGCGTACAGTGTATAATGTTGAGCAATGCTACATACAAAACAGTACAATATTATAGAATTGCTAATAACTTCTCTATTTCTTCTTTTAGAACGAATTTTATTAAATTAAATAAACATTAAAATTCGACCCCAATTTTATTTATTCATAAATACTATTTTTCACCATACACACTAGAGGTAAAGGAAGTAGTACTCCCCAAGTGTTTACGAGCGAGTACGCGCCTGTCGCATCCGATGAGCAGATTTGCAACGGAGGGAAAGAAGCACCAGCAATGCCGACATAATTCTATAGGTCCGGGAACTCCGGGATAGGCAACCGTCAATTACCCCGGGACGAGCGCACGCGCCGCCGCCCCTGGGACTTCGCACGCGACCACCCTCGCCAATTTACCGAACGAACCGTGGGTTCTTGTGGGATCGCCACGTTTAAAATTTATAAAAATATTTCTGTAAGGGGTTAGTGTACATTTTTTTACATTATAAAAATTGTAGGAATCAGTTGAAATATTTTATTACGGAAAATGAACACTGGTCTAGTGGAAATAATACATTATTCATGCATTGATTGTCTGTAATGTATCCATTATTCCCTTTGACATCATGTGATAACGAGCAGTACGAGACACTTTTATCAATTTATGGACTAGCTTGGTATATAATTGGCAACCTCAGCGATATTGTATTAGATTTATATAGCCAAGATCGCAAATCAAAATAGTCGAACTGTAATTTATAAAATTCATATAACATACTCTCCAAGTCACTATACTCATATTCTCCAAATATAATATAATGAGATGCAAACATAGGTCATATTAGGATATTAGGATATTGTCATAGCGGTAGGCCGCTATAACAAGTATAAATCGCAATACCGTAAAATTCGGCTTAATAAGTAGATACCTACTTCAATAATGTACACCCAACAATCATGCACTTTGCATATAAATCCGAAACCACACTAAGATACAAGTCCTATGTTGTAGATATCAGGAACAAGACACGTAGTCTCACAGTTTATGTTCCAGCTTATGTATTAGGTACCAAACTGCATGACAGTTGCTGAAACGAAAGTGTATTTCTCGTTTTTGGAATCGAATTCATCTCACCCGGTTTACCGAATTATGTATACAAGAATAATGTATTGAAAGAACTAAATAATAAAGAGATATCGTAACAAAGATTTGCTGGTGGTAGGACATATTTTATATTCACCCGGATAGCGACCACCATGCATAATATGCTAAATCCTGTCGTACTGACCCACGTGAGTGTGTCGCGTTACAGGACCAGCCTGTGTATATCCTGTGTAGTTCCAATAGGCCGGCATAATTGTGTTGATTGCCAAAGGGTAATCATCTCACGTCAGACGACATTTTATTGGACCCCACTCCACTAATCATCAGGTGTAGTGTACGTAAAAAAAAAGATAATAATATAGAACTTTGCGTCTTTACGTCATGTCTCGTAAGCGGTTTGTGTATTAAGATACATGTACATACTTTTTTGGTTTTCTTTTCGCTTTCTATATCTACTATTATCCAAACGATATATTAACACTTTAATAATAATACCAGCCCAGCCGTGGTATAAGCTATCCAACTGGTCACGAACCTCTACTATATATCATAGTTGCCAATTCACATTGTTGCCTATTAGGGCTCGCGAATATCTTTTCCATTCCATTTTTTTGTCCTTAGTAAAAATTAACAATACTAAGCAATCCCATACAGCTGGATGTCTATGTTAATAACATACCGAACAATATGCGATTGTTCTATGAAAATATACTTTTTTAAGTATTCCGAAAAAGTAACATAAAATATAAGATCACGCCTTTATCCCTGAAAAGTTAAGCAGAGGTGCTAGTGTGTGAACCCACACAGCTGCCGAGCCGGAATTTATATCTATTGCGGATATGATAGGGGACGAGCCTATCGTCAGATCGGGTGAAGAGATATTTATCACACAATCTATATAGTTTGTAAGTATATAAATTTATATTTATGGTTTACTACTGTGAACTGCAAAATCGAATTACAAAAATTACTTGGTTAAATTATTCTAGCTCTAGGATGTGGTCAGAAAATCGATCCCAAAACTTTTGATAGTATTTTAATTTGTATAAAAAAATGCTATTATACATTATCAGCGATGAACAATGAACATAGAGCATATTAAAATATATAGACCTAGACAAATTAGAATGACAATAGTTTCTATTCTTTTTTATGCCTGCCTTTAGAGCTTCTATAGAAATGTTGTCTTATTGAAAAACCCATACGTAAAACGTTAACAAGTTTAATTCTAGTACATAATATTTTTTTATTAAAATGCTCCCATAAATACTTTCTCAATAACTTATCATTTGATAGTTCTTTGAGATATAAACGTTTATCTTTATCATGCATAAATATAAGGATATGGAGTGTTGGTTCAGCCAGTTTATTCCGCTGACCCACTGGCGAGCGTTTCGAGTGAAAATTGAATTAAGCTTCGGCAAGACCACGTTTCATAATACATAACCTTGTAACCTGGGCCCAGTAGAGTCGTTTAGGGTAGAAAGAGTGACGCTAAGCCGTGATTTATATCGTCGTAAACTTGCACACGCCTGTGCCCTCGCGTTCACTTGTATAATTTATGGTGAGCGCAAGATCAGAGCGGTCACATGACCGGACTAGAATATCAAAATTGTTTACGTACTATTGATATTTCATGTGGGTTTGAATTTGAATCCGAATATTAGTAGAACTAAAAAATCAATAGCAATTCTTTATGAAGGAAACTTTCAATAAATTTATTAAAATTATTTTAAATGCGATAAAATTTAAATATACTTACTTATTGTTAAAAATACTTTTTTAAATGGTAAAAAATGAGCTAAGCATTTTGGCACCTATGCTTTATTTTACAATGTGTGTTGCTCGCGGCTTCGCCGCTGTAAATTACTTGTCCCGAAATAAAAGGGCAAATTTGTTATTTATATACTATGTTTTCGAGTATAAATAGTAGGTATCTTATATACCTTATTCAAGGATACGGTATATATGTGTACCAAATTTCAACCAAAACCATTCAACCGTTTCTGCGTTTCCATCAACTCTTGTTACCCAAACCTCCCTATATCTATGATTTTATAGTAAAGGTTTTATAGTTAATTTAATAGTAAACTAAGGCAACATTTTATTGAAATCAGAGCATTCTTTATAATAAATAGCAATAAATAAGCTACTGATTCGGCGCCTATGTTTTAAAACTTACAAAAAGCATGTAAAAATAATTCTGTAAGTAATTCAGCATAGGTCATGAACACAGGTAGCATATTACGAGCATCGGGCACGATTGTTATACAAATGTAGTTTTAAGGACTTTTCTAGAAGAAGCGTTGACATCAGTCATCGCAAATAAATATAGCTGTGGCATTATAATATGCACCAGGCACTTAATCATCAGGTCGCGTCGCTTCGGTACAAGATGAACTAGTTTAAAATCCGTGTGTATTTCGCATGATATTGGCTAGCTTTTCGATTCTCGGGTAATGCGTTTCACGCTACTTATCTATCTATATGATCTATCTATATTATTATATAAAGCTGAAGAGTTTGATAGTTTCTTTTAATGCGCTAATCTCAGGAACCACGGGTTCGAATAAAAAAACATTTTAGTGTCGGATAGCCCATTTATCAACGGAGGCTATAGGCTATATAATATCATGCTATGACCAATAGAAGTGGAGAATAAATGAAAAATGTTGCCAAAACGGAGAAAATTGATTTCTTTTGAGAGTTTCCATTGCGCTGCGTAAACGAGCGCGTCAAACGCGTATGTCAGGATTATTCCTCTTAAAAAGTTAATTCTAAATATTAATAAAAAAAAAGTTCCCCGCCGCATATGTCTGCCTGTCTGAATGCGATAAACTTAAAAATAGATAGCAGATTTCAATTAAGTTTAGTATGGAGATTGTTTGAGACCCTAGAGAAAATATAAGTTACCATCTAATTCAGGAAAATATATAGCGGGACTTTTATACCGGTAAACTCTTTCATGCGAGCGAAGCCGTGGGCAAAAGCTAGTTTATGTTATTAGGATCTCCTTGATTGCATTGTGATTATGCACAGAATTTGGAGTCAGTTCACGTATATATACCGCTAATAATATATTCCTCCTCGTATGATTTTAGACCTTTTTAAATTAGTCTTTAGACGTAACATTCCAAAATAAAGCCGTATGCTAATCATTTTCAAATAACATGATTAGTTTCCATTGACGTTAGCTTCTTACTATTTATGCATTTCCTCCACACGCAAATCGAACGCAATATAAATGACCAATTTCTCAATAGAGACAATAAAATTGGATAAGTGAAAATTAGTCATGTTATTAGAAAAGTAAATAAGAGCCTCATCATGTTATATTAAAAGTGCAAGGAATGCACGTCAGTCTTTAATAGAATAAAAGTATTCAATGTTACATAATTTGAGATTGCGATTTTAAATGCTCTACCAACGTACAATTCCATTGTTTTTTCATATGAAAGTGATATTTTTTGTTTAGCTACAAATTTACCCAGAGTCCAGATATTAGATCATCACCTAAAGAGCCTCTAGTGTCGGCAGGAATCGTGAAAAAAATAAATAATTTTGTCACAATTTCAAAACATATAAAACATTACGTTGTTCAAAATGAATGTCGTGTTTCCTAATTGAACCAAAAAAAAACGAATTGAGAAATAAAAAAATCTAGAATTTTTGTTCTAATTTTAGTGAACATAAACAAAATACACTACTAAGCCTACTATCATGTAATGGATACTGTTTTACGGAAAATCGAAATGACGTTACAGTAATAACTGGCTACCTATTCAATTTCTTCAAATCAAACCCACCATTTATATTTTAATAAATGGTGTTATCCGCATAAATAAGATACATGATTATAAGATATGAGTATTGAGTAAATTTCATTCATACAGAAATTTTGTGAATCTTCCGCAAAATCATTTTTTTTTATACGGAAGTAGATAAGTATATGTTTACGTTAATTAAAACATTATCCACTTGGTTATAAAAAGTATGATAATATAACAGCTCTCATCTGCAAACACTTGGCCGATGTAGTGTTCAATATGGTGAGGAAATGCTGCGAAAATTCCCTAACAATCGATCGATGGGTGGACACCGTAATCGTGTGGATTGGTCGATGGGCGTGGTGGTTGTTATCATCGAGGTGGCGTCGGCCAATGGCGTAAAAGCGGTGATAAGAGGGTTGGGGGTGCAAGGCGGGGTAGCGTCAGTGCGCCGAACGGAGCCAGCCAGGGCGGCCGCCTGACAGCCATGCTGGGCACCATGATGTATCCCGGAGCCGAGGATGCCGAGTTGGAGGACATGCGCGTGCCGCCGATACAGCTCGACCATCTTCCCGAGGTGTTCCTATGTACGTAGTGGTGTGTGTGTGTGTGTGTGTGTAACCCTTTATAGTGCTTTCATTTTTATTAATGTTTACTAAGAAGTTGGGGTGTATACATTCGCATTTAATATTATTCGCGAAAAAGTTTGATCAGCCATGTGACCTAAGTTGACCACAAGGCATAAGTGTTGAGATGTTTTGGCTTAATGGAGTGTCAAAATGATGGAATTTTGTTTTAAATAATTACGCATCTGTTTTGCATAGTATTTTATAGTTTTCATTTATGGTGTGCTATCGAGCAATATATTTGTGGAGTAATGTATAATATATATTATGATGAAATAGATGCCCTTTTGACTTATTCAAATGACGTGTGATATTTATCTACTACGTGAGTCGTTCTGTAGAATACTGATATCAATAATAATGGAGTTCCCTAAAATGAGATACATCGATGCATCATACCATAAAACAATCTAAGACCGGATCGTAAATTAGATTTCATTGTATGTGTTAATGTGTAGTGTTCAATATGGTAAGTAAATTTAATTTTAATTGTATGTCTAATTCGATTTTCCAACTTATTTATCTATTATTTTAAATGTATGTATGTCGAGGTCAACAATTACTAGCACACAGAATATGAAAACATTTTTTGTAATTCGTGGCTCAGTTATTTAAATCTTAAAAAACTAATTTTAAATTCTAATTTCGTTAACGGTGTATAACTGTCTTTTGACATATTCTTTATACTATATCATTATGGAGAGTCGCTTTGAATTTTTAGAGCCGCTTAGACTGAAGCAATATTAGAAAATATTTATTGTTCTTATTAATAAAAGTGATTATGCTATATTCAAAATTTCTAATTCAATGCATGTAATATATCTTATCAACCGGATTCTTAAAGTTAACATGGGCTGAATTAAAAAATTACAAAGCTATCGTGTTCTAAACTAGCCTATTACTTTTACTTTCTAAAAAATACAGCTAAATACTACAATACATTAACAATTAAATACTAATCCCATACAAATAAATTTAAATTTTATAAGCTTTAACTTAATAATTAACTATATTAACATAACATATTCTCCCGTCAAGCAAGATTGTGTAAATAGTGGCCTAATTACACCCGTGGAGCTCCTGGAATGGAGTCCCTCGCCAGTGCCGAATCCAGTGATCTTTTTCTAGGCCATAATAAGACTATTATTGTTTGCAAAAGGTATCTGTAAAATAGCGTGAACGTGAAGTCTGTGCACAAGGGCCCGAGGCAAGTCGGCTTCAGTTCTTATAAGATAAGAAAAAAAAGTTTTTTGTAACTTAGCATGGATTATATAATATTTCTGGAAGACCAACGCAGTGAATTCTTTTGTATGTCAATGTTCTATGTGTTGTTGCTATTGGATGTAACCAGTCGTGTTATCATCAGGCGACCGGCTCGCTCATTTCGTCATTCAGTATTAAAATTATGTAAAATAGATAACAAAACACTATCATATCGTAAATCTTGAGTTAGTGAAGTCATCTTGAATATTGGACCGAAATTATATTGATCTCGTATGGTCCGATACGGTTATCATGTAATGATATTTTAAGACATTGGAATGGAAATATTGACATATAGTAACTTATACATCGTGAATTGTAAGTTAACTATCCCAAAATACAAGGATTTGTTTAATAGTGTCGGCGGAAAACAAAAATATTGCAGTTTCTATTGTCACTAAAATAATATACCTTAGCATAAAGAAAAACAAAAACAAAACCAAAATATTATGAAAAGATATATAAATCTGCAAGTGACAGAAATTAATAAGTTCATATTATTTGTTCTTCAGTAAGATAAAAATAAATGTTCGCAGCAAATCACGTAAAATTAACACACTAAATAACTACCTTAAAAGAAGATTCTATGTCCGTGCAAATAATGTAAAAAATCTAAATTAATTTTGTATTCAACTGCACTAAAAGAATGCGTTCCTTACTCTGGAAAAATAACACAGAAAATGTCGATGTACGGATAAACATATTGTTACGAAAACAAGGAAGTGAAGTGTTTTACAAAATAAAAAAATATACCTACTATATTTTTATAACCAAACCTAAAATAGACATATAATTTATGTGCGTTGGGATGGCCTTGAAATGTTAAGACATTATGTGATGCATGTTTGAAAATTATCCCTTAGGATAGTTTTCACTTTGTTGTCACTGTTTTAGGTTTAAGTACATTAAGTCAAACTAGTATACAACTAGCCCGTTGATTCATTTACGATTAGACTAATTTTCCCTACTCTATCATCATCAAGATTATTTTGTATCCTATTACTATCTGTACAATAATATTATCAATTAAATAATAAAACGGTTTTATATTATATATACATAAACTACAACTCATAGCGAATTGTTTATTTATAATCATTAACTCATAATATTATAGTACTTAGCTTTGATATCATTAAGTATTATACGTTTCGCTTTTAAATCCCACTATTATTTTACTCCTATTTCTACTATTTTACTTTAGATTAAAAGGATACTCCTTTTAAGTGAAAGAGTAGTAAATTTAAGAATTAATAGATGTAATACTATTTATAAAAAATATTAGAAATTTATGAATTAATATGTCATCCAGTATTTACCAGCAGTTTTAAATACGTAAGTCACAATTTAAAAAGTAAAGACAGAGACTGGTGTAGAAGCTTATTGATGCCAATGCCTTTGCTTAGTCAGAAATGCTTCATCTGTTTGTTTGTTGCGCAGCTAGTATCCCGAAGTGCGGCGGTTGTCACGAGATGATCGTGGACCGATACGTGCTGAAGGTGTCCGACAGGACATGGCATGCCGGCTGCTTACGCTGCGTGGAATGCAGGGCGATGCTGTCCGGCAAATGTTTCGCAAGAAATAACCAACTCTACTGCACAGATGATTTCTTCAAGTAAGCCTCCATTTTACATTTATGCAATGTTGCATTTCAAATTAAAAATAAATGTATGTATTTAACCAATAAACAGTGTGACGTTAAGGTTTTATGTTTACTGAGAAGCTACATTGATCATTTGAATACATAATACTACCTTACTATATTTTATATATTATTTACAGAAAACACAATGTCAAATTTGTTTGCTGGTAGAACTTTTGCCTCAAATCTACGAATCGTAAAACTCCAAGGCAAAAATATATATGCATTACTATTCTATCTTATCATGTCCTTTGATTAAAGGTCAGGCCTTTTGTAAATACATAGCAAATTTCTTTGCATATTATTTATCTCGAAAATGACTATCAGGCGGTGGTACGAATTATTGAAAATGTATTTTATAGCTGAGGAATGTAGCCTATATTTACTGAACTGTAAGACCTTGTTTCCAGGTCAAAGGCCAGCAATATTTTCTGCCAGTTTTTCAATTTGAAAGTAGGAATAGTTTGCGATTAGATTTCCGTTCGACTTGGCAATAACCTCGGCTCTATCGCACAATACATTGGAAATATCAACTAAGCATGGGTGCATTTCACAAAACATCCACTACTTTTAGATAATAAACATGACAAGTGGTAATTTGCTGTAAAATATTTTAGTAGGAGGCATTGATGGTAAAAACAAAGTAGTTTAATATTTCTATGAGCCAAATAAGTTTGGTGTTTTTCAAATGACTATAGCAATTGAAGTTAAAATGAATTAAAAGGTATCAAAAATAGACATAGTCCTATGGAATATACGTTTGTGTGGCAGATTAAGTATAATTTAGTTCAATTTATTTGAAGTTTCTGCCTAAGTCGTTATGTAATTTAATAAATGATGGCTAACTTTGATAAATGAATGTCAAATTAAATTCTATCTATCACGTTGATAATGTTTTTGCGATTGCGGCTGTTGTCCTAGGCGGTTCGGCACCAAGTGTGCTGGGTGCGGGCAGGGCATTCCGCCGACGCAAGTGGTGCGCCGCGCTCAGGCCCACGTCTACCATCTGCGGTGCTTCGCGTGTGCGGCCTGCGCCAGGACACTTAATACTGGAGACGAATTCTACCTCATGGAGGATGGGAAGCTCGTCTGCAAACCTGATTACGAAGCAGCTCGTGCAAAAGGTTAATACATTAGTCCTATTTATTTGAATGCAAATACTTGCGTTTATGTAAATGCTATGATAAAAAAATATACTCGATTTCAGAAAGGATTTGTATGTAAACCTTTGCCTCAGAAAAAAAAATTGTTTAAAAAAACAATCAAATCCGTTCTGTTTTTATATTTTGAAAGTACTCAAATCAGTGTAGATGTACCGTGCGCAGGTGGTGAAGGCTCGTTGGATGGCGACGCAGCGAGCAAGAGACCGCGTACTACCATCACTGCAAAACAACTTGAGACACTGAAGAGTGCGTACAGCAGCAGTCCGAAACCGGCGAGACATGTCAGAGAACAACTAGCGCATGACACCGGCTTGGACATGCGAGTGGTGCAAGTCTGGTTTCAGAACAGGTGAGTCTTTAAATATTATTGAATGAAGTATACGAGCGGTCACCCCGCGATCTAAATTCGACTGCAATTCATTATTTTTTTAGGTTTCAAGGTTATTATATTTTTTATGCACTCCTTCCCTATATGAACTTTAATAATTATGCCAAATCTCTAAGTCCTGTGTGCGCATAATGTCCTTAAAAAGGCGTATTTAAATATTTGTTTCACGTATAAATAATATATAGGTTAGTTAAATGAGTGAAGTGTGAAGTGATTTCAATCTCGCGTGATCACAAATTTTACCTAATTATTAAAAAAAAATTACTTCCAAAGACGTCTTACTTTCTTAGTCTTACCCGATTTCTTACATTAATTTAGATTTATAAATATTTCGTTCAATCAACTCTTTTACGTAACTAAAGCGCAAGTAAAAGATAGTTAATGAATAAAATTACTATCACAAGGTATTATTAATAGGGAAATATAATTATTTTAGCCAATGTGCCTACTATTCAGCTATCTGCTTTCTGGTTATTAATATTGTATCACCCAATTGTAGCTCGTGGTTGTCGCCTTGCTACATTTAAACTGTACTGCTGCCGACTATGTGAAATCAATTGCGAGAAGTTTATTGAGAAAATATTCACCCAGTTCGGCTTATAGCGCTTTTTAGGTTTTTCATAATCATTATCTCCTAATTATCGAATTAATAAATAACTTACACTTTACATATGTTAAAATGTAGGCGTGTTTAGAAAAAAATGTTCTAATGTAACAATTACTGGATAATAATTTTCTTTTAGTCTGAACGGTCATGAATTATGCATGCATTTGATATCGTAAACCATACAAAATAAAGCGAGACATTCGGATATCATATAATCGATCATGCATGGCGTAAACCGTGTGGAAACGAAACCACGTTAAACAGATTTTGAAATGGTTAGTGACTTAACAAGACGTAAACAGAGATTAGAAGTTTTACGACCACCAAGCTTTAAACTAGCGTTTCTAGTACATTTGATATAGTATCTAACTGCGTCATTGTCGATTACCAGCCGCGGATGTACACAAGAGCGTTATGGGCATTATTTAGCCCTCTGTGGATTTCTTGAGACCTCTACCCTCATTAAAGACAGTAGAAAGTAGAAACTATATATCAAATAAAAAAAACAGTTTATAAGAGTGTAGTATAAGTAGTTAACACTAAACCAAAACTGTTGATTTCTTTTTCAATAAATTCTTATGGTTGTGCTTGTTTGTTGATATGATGAAGACACACAAATTTTTACTATCCTCTTTTTTTTCTTATACCGTGCAATACCAATATCGTTATTGAGAATCGTTTTTTGACAAGATAGCAAATTATTTTATTAATTTGACTGGCCCCTAACTAGAATTAGCCCAATCCCTTCCCCTCCTCCAACCCTAGGTTCGTCCCTGCCGATTACGCATCAATTAGATTATAACCTAAGGGACGAGGAACACGAGTATGGTCAGTTGAAGAAGGAACCCACTGGAATTTCATACGATAAATATGCCACACAGTAAAATCATAAGTCATAAGTGAGTTGGCATAAAAAATGAATCGCGTGGTAATAGATAGGGTAATGTGAATGATAAGAGCGGATTATGATATCGCAAATAATTCAGGATTTTTATATGTAATGCGAAATATTACTCTATTATGTTTTGTAAATACGAAACAACTTGTGAATTTTATCTACTTAATATGTATTTTAATGACATAATATAAAGATAGGGATATTTTGTTTCCGGTTATTATCAGTCCTGTAAAAAGTCTGGTAGATAGATAATCCTGATTAAAATCATAGTAAAATTATATACCTATGATATAAGGATCTTTAATTATTTACTTGATCTTTCGTGCTTAGACGTAATGAGTTTGCTAACCAAACCAGAAAAAATATTGGTTGCGCTGGACATCCAGCTTCACACGTATGTATGAATAAATTGGACGTACCTACGCAAAAAGGATTTGACCCACAAAATTACACTTTTGAAATAGTAAAGATTCAAGTTTAAAACGTATTTTTGCTCATTGATATTTTATTTTATATTTTGTTAATAACAAGTTCAAATGAATATATTTTGACTAAAATGTTTTTACTAATGGAAAATATAGAGCTTATAGACTAGAACTAATTTGGCATACTCAGCTCATTTTCGACCATAGTGCGGGTTGAATCTTTTTTGCGTATCTATCTCCAATTATTTTGAAGGCAAAGTATATTAATGTAGATTTTCACCAATACGGTGAAATCCGGTAATAATGATATAGAAGAGAACACCTAATCTGGTTGTTGTATCCGATAGCCGTTATTAACAATATATATAATATATTTTTTATATATTGAAATAAATATTTAATTATACGTGTGGACTGGTTTGTAAACAAATTGGGAATAAATCGAAAGCAAAAAACTATTGTGACAAATTCTAAATCGTTAGAGGACGTTAAGACATGCAAGGTCTTAATATCACAAAAAGGTGAAACAAAAAATTTGTTTAACATTTTCGAAGCTTATAACATACAAAATTCTTTTATGTAATGATGGCTTCTTATATTATAAAGATATCTCGCTTCATCCAGTTTGGTAGTATGCGGTTTATTTATATAGGTGCATCGGACGAGACTAGCCATTTAGTCATTATAACCGGTTCAATTTGTAACCGATGTCTATTCTACTATAATTTTGAATTTAATGTTATTTGAAAAACACACATTATTTCTTTAATATTTTATTTGTGCACTTAAAAAGTGTTTCCCATTGTGCTACGATGTAAACAACCTAAGCAAATCCTTAATGTTCTAGTTGTACCTTTGTCGCATCGTCATCATGATGAACATGTGCATCTGTCTCTATATTTTCTAAAATCGCCAGTTTATAAGTTATAGCCTACGTTTACATGGGAAATATCAAAGAATCACAGGATAAGATAATGGAGATGCCATCATCGAACGAGAGCGTTGCAATGTCATGGACGATTCACGGTCAGAGCACACAAAAGAATACCAGCATTCAGCTTTGTGCTTTGTATGAAGTATTTTGTGTATAAGGGTATAGTCATCGGAACTATGTTTTGTGTCGCGTGAATGGGAATCGTTACGGCGCCGGTTACGCCCTGCACGGCCTCGGCTCGTAAACCTAGCCATATCACAACGCTCGACTTCTTTACTTTATGTTCTAGAACCGAAACCATACGCCATTCGTTTCAAAATTAACAATTGCTAACCGATCATGTTTTCATTTCGAGTAAGTATGAGAACGTTTTCATAATGGTGAAATTGACAATCAGAAACAACATGACTTAAATTATTATAAAGTAGGTTTATAAAATATTTTTCCATCAGGCGAATGGCATGGTCGTCTCATTTTATTCGTGTGTTTGAAAAAACCGGCTGCATAGCAAATAGTGTCGTGTTCTTACTAAGAGTGTAGGGGATTTCCGCGAGCTCTTGATGAACATCATCTATTTAATTTTACTTGAAATACTATAATAAATCGTCTATTATCATTCGTAGTATGCGTTTTTAGATGTGATTAAATTATGTTAAGATAAAAAACACATTACGGTAAAAGACGACTGTACAGGAATTTCCGATGCATTGTTATGTTACGCAAAAACATTATATATTATTATAATAATGTGCCCTAAGTCAGGCCTTTTTGTCAGATGTTTTAAAACTAATAAACTAAAAGCGTAAATACTTAAGTGTTTGTCTTGTTACTTAAATCGGATGAATAGAACTCATGTTTTATCTGCACTCATGAGTTGTCGGCATTTTTTTATAAAATCACCACATATAAAAAGAATTTCAAAGCATATTATCGAGATAAAGATGTGACAAACATCCATTTTATTGTCTGTTTATACAGGTATATTTATATATATTATTATATATAAATATATGTTTATATATATTATTGTAACCATGGAATAAAAGAAATAACGTTTAACTATTCGAGTAACCCTCTGAATTTTATTTAATGAGTTCCTAAATCTCCCACAGGATGCAGAGTATTTTCAATAAACCTGCTGCTATGAATTTATATTTTTCTTTTCACATTTTTGGTATACCTGAGGAAGAAGTACTTTAGATACAATTTAGTAAAGATTCTTGATAAATATATTTTTGATTTTTTTTGGTAAAATTTCAATTTATAACACATACAATCTAACTATAACACACGACTTTTACTTGCACTTGGCCGGTTTTTCATTAAAAGAAAACTTAAATAATAGCTCGTAAGCGCATTAAAGTATGCGTTGGTAGTCGTTTCATATCGTTCGGGGTCCCAGCGGGCCGCTGGGCCGGGCCGAGGCACTTTAATTAATCAAGGTCTTTGTTGAAAGCCTGCATCGGCCCCCCGCCGCTCGCTAATAAAAACACACGCAAACCATGTGCTGGGGTGTTCTGTTTGTTCAACATACATACTCACCATTATTTGTTTGAATTAAAACCGATTGAAGCGTTATGGATTTTTCCTACTGTGTAATTTCGCCAAAGGTTTTTGTAGAGTGTGCGCGATCCAAAAACGACATCGGAAACTTATAATCGCAAGCAAAGTAAATTGTTCCTATATGGCTTAAATTTATTAAATCGATACTAATTTAATATAATAATTAAAATCATACCGCAAAATTTAATGTAGAGTCACAGAAGTACAAAGTAAAGTATCTACCTATTTCCTTTTTATTTATGGACATTGTATAGTAATTAATAACATTAAAATATCGCTTTATGCACTTGCCAGATTCGTCTTATGACCATTTTGTTATAGACGGGCAAAAGAAAAGCGACTGAAGAAAGACGCAGGAAGGACGCGGTGGTCACAATACTTCAGATCAATGAAAAGCGGCGGCGGATCGCCTCGGCACGACCGACTGCTTGATAAGGACGAGCTCAAGATCGATTTGGATTCCTTCAGTCATCACGGTAAGCATGTTGTTAAACGCTCTTTTTACAGTAAACATTATATTAGCAAAATAATTACAGAATACAATTTTAGACATTTTTTGATAACCTCCAACCAGAGAGAATAATAGAATAGTCGCCGCGTGACAAAATTTCTCTTCGGCCAGTCTGACTGCGCAGCCGAATATTTCTGGCAACGCCCGATATCATTGACTAGGATAGCGGCGCTATGGAGGATTTTACCTACATTATGAATGAGCTGGTTTGAAGATAGTAGCTACTAGCTAATACCTACAATTGTTACCTAAACTCTTTTGGTGTATATGTGTGAAATGCTGCAGATTTGCTGTTGTGTTTTGTAAATTTTCCATTCCTTTCTTTAGATTAGTAACGCAAGCAAATTTCTATAGTTTTGACAGTGTTTATTTCTACTCGGTGGTGCGCTGCGTAAACAGATAAAGTTATGAAAAAACATGTATGACTCTTCCTCCGTATGAAATTATTCCTCTTCAAAAGTTGTAAAAAATATAATTATAAAACAAATCCTCTGCTGGATCTGTCTGCATGTGTGAAGACGATCAACTCAAAAAATACCCAACGTATTTCGAAAAATTTGGTATGGAAATAGTTTGAGACCCTTTTTTGGGAAGGACATAGGCCGCTTTTTATCTTCGAGCAAAAGCTAGTAAGCATATATGGTTAGAGACCCATAATTAGGTTTAATGAAACGTTTATGAATAAGAAAATAACGCTATCACTTTGGTTTAGAGCTAAGCAACGATAGCTATAGCACGGTGGCTTTGGGCGGTGAGGAGGGTTCTCCTGCAGGCGGCGGAAGTGCGGGCGCTACCGGCGCTCGGTACTCCTCCACTCCGCCTTACTTGCGCGCGCACTCGCCGCCGCACCCCCATTACCACTATCCTCCCGACCACCTCGTCTACACCAATATTGGTGAGTTATTGTAATATTACACTCTTATTCTTTGTTTAAACTGTGATGTGCTAGAGTTCAATTACTTTGCCAGTTTTGATGATTTGCAAAATATGTTTTTTAGTTTATTCACTTGATATTTTCGGCCGAGAACAAAAGAGCTGACGTCTTATGGGTATATTAGATTAAATTTGTAACTAGGTTAAGAATTGGCTAGAGCCAATTCTTAATTTCGTGCTTAGAATTAGTAAATGATCAATTTATCTCTTAACAAATTCAAGGGTCACAAGTTTAATCAGAGTTTTTAATTCAGCTACGTCTATAGGTCAAGCGATGAGCGGAGCAGGGATAGGCACGGGCGCAGGCACCGGCGGCGCGTCGGATCTTAGCAGCTCGTCGTCGCCGGCGGCGGGCGGGTACCCTGACTTCCCGCCGTCGCCGGACTCGTGGCTGGGCGAGCCGCACCACTACTCGCCGCGCGGCTTCCCCTAGCGGCGGCCGCCGCCGGCGCACGCGCAGCCCGCGCCCCCGCCGCCCGCCGCGCCCGCCGCGCCCGCCGCGCCGCCCGTGCACTACCTGCCGCACGCCCTCGCACCCCAGCCCCTCGAGCTCGTGGTGAAACGCGAGCTGTGATTTTTCCCATCCTAAATGACTATGATAAAGTTTATCAATTTTAAAATAAAATATCATTGAAATCTGAAAGTACAATAAGCTTTTTCAACATTGCAAGTGCAATAATATGAGTGTATTCCAGTCACATAATTGATGTTTCAAATAATATTTTTATTTTCTTTAAAGTCTTACTGTCTATAGTTAAGTTTTAGTTTAATGGTATATCTGTGTACATAAATTATTTTGAGTGATTCGAGCACAAAATAACGTTTTTAACGCCTTAAGTATAATTATGTCAAATAATTGTAAATGTTTTATGAAAATATTAATAGATAATATATATGGTTTGTAAAAGTAGATACATACATAACAATGTATGGAAGTGATAATGTGAAAATATGAATTACGTAGTTATTAATATTATAATATGTGTAGATCTTATTTGACAAAAAGATATCACAATATTGTATATATAACTAACTATACAGTTATTATAATAAAATTATATTTAAGCTTACATAGGCAAGTCCATGTTGATAATACTTAATACTTGTGCAAAAAAATCTAGTCGGAAGATAAATGGTGTCTATATAAATACATGAATGTACATCCAAATACAGTGACATTTTATTTACATTTTGCGTAGTACAAATATTTTATAGTTCGGTTGTAGCAACTCCCCAATACTGCTGCATGCGGCCTTCGAGATCAAGAGAGTCTTGTGATTGTGAAGATTTTTCTTGTATTACAGCAAAATCATATTCCAAATGATATGGCATGAGCCGCTGTAAAGATCCAAAATATGCTGCATTTGGCCCACCGTTCGGCATTCTGCCAGACCCAAAGCGGAAGTCCGGCTTTAATGTGTTGCCAAAGGATCTGGCACTACCAAAGTGCTTTGATAAAAATGGTACTTTTGTCGGCTTTCCAGTCAAATGAAGCTGTGGACTGCTACCCGATAAACCTTTTAAATTTCTCAAACTGCTGGTATTGGAACGCATTCCTTTGGACAAATTATCTAATTCCTTATCGAATAGCATTTGAGTATTTTGTTCTAGCATATACTCCCAGCATTTAAATTGCTCTTCTGGGTTAGAAAGTTCCTCGTTTCTGCGATCATCTTCTTTGTCCTCTTCGACACGCACGCGGATGGCTCTCGCGACACCACTGCGATAACTTCTACGCTCTGATGCTTTGTTATGCGATCGTACGCTTGCATAATGCTGATGACTAATTGCTTCGCTTGGAGGGCGGTCGCTTTGCCCGCTGGGCGAAGATCTGTCACTACTTGGCTTCGGTGGGGAAATAGAATGGCAGCAAGGTTCTAATCGGGAACAGCAGCAATCTGATCTACACACAGATTTATTACTGTTTATTGTTTGACGTAATTCTCGCATCAATAAATCTACGTCAGATCTTCCAGAGTCGAATCTTATTATTAAAACTGATATACATTCTTCAACTCCGTAGCTCTGCGCGAGGTCTTGAAGTCGCTTCGCCGCAAGCACTGGGTTACGTTCAGTTCTTGCTTCAGTGATGGCCGTATCGACACTGATAGCGTTCCAAAAATTACCATTCCCTAATATTAAAAATTCATCATCTTCTTTTACTACAGTTTGTATTACATCTGGATCAGGTACAGTGTTTGGGTAAGTAGATGAGCATCCAAGGCGCTTGTTGTTTTCAATTCCCAAATTTAAAAGTCCATTGCGTCTACTCAGCACAGCTTTGGTATTTCCCACATTTGCCAACCTTAGATTATACTTTTTATTACTTTGTCCAAAAACGTTTTCTGCTGGCGGTGCAGGAGATAAGTGACACATCACTAAAGAAGCCCCTTTCCTTTGACCTTTTTCTTTTAATTCTCTATGCGCTGATAAAACTACGTACTTCATATATTCATTAATGGTTTCTTTGATGGACCTTTCTTCTAATAAGAGCCCTGGTATACATGACTGTAATATTTTTGGCACTTCTGTATCTGTTTCCCCGTCAATTACTGCAAAGAGCCCTTCTTTGTTACAAAAAGAGGGCAGGCGAATTTGAGAGCAACATAGTTGTAAATATTTGTTTGGACATTCAGAGAATCCAGTAATCCATGGCGTAACTCCATTTAGTTCTTCGTGGTACCCGGTTTTTTGTGTCCAAGGTAGGGAATGCCTACCGGTAACATCAACCAAACTTAATGGTCTCTGACATCTATATGCGTTGAACTGCGATGGATCTACTTGAAGTTTTTTATTGCAAGAAATATCAAGAAATTTCAGTTGTTTTGGCGCAAGTAGTCGTAGGTCTAAACTATCAAGTTCGTTATGAGCAAAATCTAAGATTTTTATAGATGGACTGCATGCAAACATAGGAACGGAACGCAATTTATTTGAGTGAGCTCTGACTATCTTTATATTATTTAATTGTGGCAAGCTTTCTGGCAACTTCGATAAGGAATTACCTGACAGGACTAACTCCTCAATATCAGGCCAAAAACTTATACAATTATCTGGTAGATTTGTTAAACAATTATATGCCAGGTGTAAAATCTTTAATCCTCGAAAGGCTATGATAACTTCGGCTACGTCATCAGATAAGCAATTAGCTGTCAAGTACAGGCATTCTAGGCTCTGAGACATTCCTCTGGCATGAGGTAACCGGCTCAATCTATTATTTGAAAGGTTTAAAATACATAGTCTGTCGCATACAGAGAAGAAATTTTCTGGCAGGGCCTGTATGCAGTTGTCATGCAGTAACAATTCCTTTAACGGCGCTCGCAGCCTGGGCATCGACGGCATACTCGAAATTTTGTTATGAGCTAAGTGAAGGTTGCTGAGGCTAGAGAGTTCGCTGCAGAACAAATGCTCGGGCAAGGATGTCAGTTGGTTATTGCATGCGTGTAATGTGGTGAGATCTGAGCAGCCGCTAAGCCATTGTGGTAACAATGTTAGTTTGTTGTACGATACGTCGATCTCTACCAGGTTTATTGGTGGTACCGTGGTTGTCAGTGTTTCTAATTCTGAAATTAAAAAATAAAGATTACGTTACTTTTTGTGTTTTATGTATAAAGTAAATATTTTTTTATTATACACCTTAAAGGCAAGTTTTGTAAAAACATGACAAATATTTTGCAACTTTGTATATTTTGCATTAACTAAAATATTTTTTAAGCTTGTCCTGTTAGCTCTCGGGTTTTAGTTCTGGGACTGGGGCAAAGTGATATTAGGTTTTTGTGCTCAGTATTTTGCTGGAGTCTGAAATGTGCCCAATATGGCACGCCTAATATACGCCCAATTTATGCCCAATATACGCGGCAAAAAGTGGATGAACTAGTTGTGCCTTTCCCTACCCCTTAAAAGATAAAAGGTTTGACTGTGTATATCACATAATATATAAAACTATAAAATAAAATTAGACCATATTACATGTCAATGAAATAACATAAAATCTCATAATAATAATTATATATTTTAATCGATTATGGTGAATAATTTATTTTTCAAAACTCTGTATTATTATCTTATCGTCGAGACATAAGCGCACGCGCCTATATTATTCTGATATCCAAATCATTTGCGCATCGAGTCGAAATAGATTATAATTATTTTATTATTTTTCGCTATATGAATGCTGCGTGCCAATCAAATGTTATTTAAAATAATGTACTTAAATTAATAGATAGGTATACAGGCAACGATATTGCCCTTATTGTCATCAAACTGTTTTCAAGTTTGAAATTATTTCATTAATTAGTTGTATTCAAGGAACAAATACCCACCCGATTTTCATTTACCTCGGTTTGCGGAAATTGATCTACTTTTAATATTGAATTCATTATTATTGAAATGAAACGTAAATACTGAAATGACACTCACGGTTGTGCGGGGCGCGTAGAGTGCGTAACGAAGCGCCGTGCAGTGCGATGTGCTGCAGCGCGTTGTGGGACGCGTCCAGCTCGCGCAACCCACGTAGCGCCGACACAACCAACACCTCCACTGAGTTGTGGGATAGATCTAGAGACACTAGATGCTGGAATATATCGTTAAATCTATTAATTGGTTATCTATATGAGTGTAAAGAGGTAAAGTTGAGTTTGGAATGTTTGATGAGACTGACTCGGTGGCGTAGTACGGCTGTACTGTGAGGCACTGGGTTCGAATCCCGGGTCAGGCAAAGTGATATTTGGGTTTTTCTGCTCATTGTCAGCCCGGAGTCTGGAATTTGTGTCCGATATGGGGATAGGCTCGCTACCTGATGGGAGCGAGCCTATCCCCACATCGGACCGTCATCGTGCGTGATCGCCATCATGGGACGGAACACACTTGTCGAAAAGTGGGTGCCCTGGTTGCGCCTTTGCATACCCCTTCGAAGATAAATGCGTGATGTGTGTGTGTAGAATATTTATCTATTTCTATAAGTCCTTTTACCAAGAGAAGCATTATCTTGTTGTGTTATATACACATTTTACCGCGTATGGACTTTTAATCCAACAAACATACAAGACAGACTATTGTTTACATTATAAACTTTATAACAAACATTTTAAAAGTATAAAGGGAAAAACAACTGGGTCAATTGATAAGCGACCCCGATGCCATTGTACACGCAGAAGGGCAATTATATATACGTTGACATAATATTTTAAATATACATGGTCATACTCTTCATGGTTCTGCAAATATTGCATTTTTTTTTCATGCACGACAAAGTGACGCCACTGCACCTGATGGTAACTGGAGTGGGTTCAATGTGTCGACTGACGAGAGATTATTGTCCCTCGGTAGCCGACACCATTATATCGGCCTCTTAGATATACACAGGCTGATGCCGGACGCGACGCACTTATGGGTGTCACTATGGCGAGTTTTACGCCTTCTGGTGGATGGTGGATACAAACACCCTACCACCAGAAATACAAATAAAAAAATATTATATAATTTAATATATACATTTATATTTCATACTTGTATTTTGCACTTCAGTATAGAGCAGGCATTGTTAACTTGTTGTCAAATAGTGTAATGCGACATGTGAATGTGCGTCGCGACGCTTACAGTGCAGCTCTTTAATATTACTTAAACATGTCGAAAAAAAGATTTTGACATTTCAACTAGTTATGTTCGAATATTTAGAAGAAGACTAAATCCCTATAATTTCTTCAACTTTCCTCATACTCAGATAACGTTATACCCAATTCATGTTTTGTAGATTTTTTTTTGATTACTTCAGCTAAGTAATTTCACAAGTTGTACATTACTTGAACACCTTCATTTGTCGGTAAACTAACACAATATTTCAGTAGTGCTACAGATCACAGTAAAACGGTAATACTCACTTCATAATTACCAAGAATAATGCTTCCTTTCAGTCTATTGTGTCGCAAATCCACGTTAGTGAGGGGTCCACGGTAATCCGACTTGGTGTCATCGTCCGGAGCCATCTTTTTGTTATTGACTGGCTGTAATATTCAAATGATTATTATTGTTAGGATATAGAATTTTTATTTTCGTTTGTGAGTTGCGGAGTAAAAGCACTCATTAGGTGTTCTTGGTTAAGATTAGCTTTAAAATCGCGCAGGTGGGACCAAGGACTTGTTGTCTGTCTAAAATATACGTCATATCATAAGAATTTGCTATCAATGATACTGTTTAAAATATTTAAGCGATTATGATTACATAATATTTTTCACATCATGTAAACATGTACGTTCAGTAACACTCGTCTATGTATTTAGGACTAGTAAAATTTACCGTTAATCTTGAATTTTTTTTTGGCTGATGCTCCTTAATAATAAGTAGTAGGTATTTTTCAATAATGGTTTAAATGTGGTTAGTAAATTGATAGAAACTATATTGTGTTTTTAGTAAAATGTAAACAAATTACAACTGACCCCAAACCTACTGATGAGGTTCCTAGCCGCTATAAGAATTCTTAATCGTGGTAACCGGAGCACACAGTCGATGGATTGAAGCTCGTTGTCGCTTACTCGAAGCTCGTCTAGTCTGAAAATATTACCGAAAATGAAATTAGTCTTAAAATTTACTTATTTGTATTTAATAACATATTTATTTAATGATACTAGAGGACGTCCAGTAGTCGTAATTCGACCGTCGAATTTAATATGAATATGTATATATTTTATAACAAATATTTTTCTGAACCGTTATTTTTATGAACTATAATTATGCCAAATATAACCCTTCTACATGCGCACATTTTGCTCAAAAAGGATACAGAGTGTTTTCTTCACATATTAATATATAATATATACTTAGGTATAGGGAGAAGTTTAGACCTTTGCACCGAAATAGGGCTTGACTACTACAGCTTGGTATCTGACTAAATGGACTGACTGGAGAAAGACCTACTCGGATTTCTTTTAACACAAAGAAAACTCTTTCCTTTCTAACTAAAGTATATTTGTTCAATCTGAATATAAATCAATTTGTAAACATGTAAGCTAACATTAAAAGCTTATTGTTCTTCCTCGTTCATATAACAATAAGATTACACAACGGGCGTAGTTAAGAATGAACTTGTTTTATGTAAATAAGTCTTGTTATCGCTTGCGTTTGATTTATTATACAGTAATGTTACAAAAGGAGATTCTATCGAAACCATTACGGATGTGTGGGTATCGCAATTGCCTCGTAAAGTACTATGAGCGGTGGAAAATTGATAGTATACTTCAACATTATATTACATAAAATCGTGTTCAAGGAAATTATTCATATGTTAACAGATACCGATCGTCGATGATATCTATGGTACTGTGGATGTTTATGGGTGGCCCATTTACTCATTTGCCTCCGCAGTTATACTTTTTGACCATGGAGTAATTGTTTAAACACAGACGAGGACTTCGACTTTAAAAGGTTAGAGGCATCAGAAGTACAGTATTTTTTATGTATATTATGGATGTAATAGTAATATTATTTGTTGAATGCTTATAATACCTATTACTTATTGATCTGTGATTGAATAACATTTGTTGCCCTTATTTGAATAAAATAAAAATAATTATTATCCCACCCGACGCCGAGGCAGATCAATTGTTTATTAAATGATATTCACAGTTGATTATATATGCTATAAAAATATATTTTGGTTCAGGCACGTATTGATAAAAGCATAATGTAGCGATGTTATCATTGAAATCTCCTCAGGTTTAGCAAAAACTCTGCACGAAGAAATGACTATCTTACTAATCTTATCTTAATTTTTATTTTAAACCTTATCTTACTAATAATTACGATATTATACATGTGTGTAAATTAATGTTTGTTAGGAGAATATACCAGATCCTGAATTAATGTAGAAGATTACTTTTATCGCACGTATTTGCTTCCATGAGTAATAATGTAATTGTTAATCTATCTTTCAAACTGGTGACGCAGGCGTCGTAACGATGGCAGTGAACGTCAACATTGGTAGCGCCAGCATTGGCCACGGACACGAACTTACCCGCATACAAGATACTTATATATTATTATTTATTATAATACCAATTATACAAAGAAGATGTTATTTTATTAATAAAGATAATTACGGTTATCCTCAGTGTTAATCGAACGGTATTGCATCTTTATCTCTAGTCTCTACTGCATTTGCGTAACGCCCAGAAACCATTATCTCTTGGGGTTTGCTAATCGTCGAAATTCGTCCGTCGAAGTTATTAAGTAGTAAGTAAAAACACAAATGAAGTATACATACTTGTTATTTTTCTGCACTATTTCTCTATACGAACTTTAATTATGTCAAATCTCACACTTATCCGAGCGTGCAATGTGTTTAAAACGGGGTACTATTTATCCTAGGATAATTAATACAAATAGTTGTTATTATCAATAAAATATATAAATATTATAAATTGGTTATATAGAAGAGATAATACATTATAAATGTGCAGATAGAATTTTTGTTTATATAAATTCTGCATACAATTATGGATACAACACGTAGTAAGAGCGTATACTATGGGTATCACACGTCATTCTGACGTTCATCAATGAATACTGAATGTGCATAAGAGACGATTATTTAATAAAAGACAATAAGACAGTAAATATTGTAAAGTTATATGAATAGAGGGTAGAAAACCAGAATGATGAACCACAGTAAGATTATATTTTTGTTTACTTTTGACAAATTTATGTTCAGTAGCCTAGCATAACGTTATTTTTTATTGTTTCGGTATTTAAAAACTAAAAGTATATAGTGGAACTTTTATCCCGGAAAAACTTTTTCGTGCTAGCGAAGCCGCGAGCAAAAGCAAGTAGACCTATAATTCCTAAAGTAGTGCTAAATATTACTGTCATAGTTTATATTATTTATATTTGAAGTATCTTCCTTTCTAAATTAGGAATATAAGTCAATCGCGAATGATTAATAGGTATGTAATAGTACAACAATGTATGTTTATGAAATAAAGTACTTTCCCTGTAATCATATTTCCTCTACCAAGTTCTTGCACGGATATTAGAGCGCCGTTTCATCTTTAAATACGATTAAATTAGTGCAGTTTATAAACATTGCTGCCGCAGGATACACGTTATTATCGATTATTCGCAATAAAATAATAAAATAGATTACGCGCCGTGAGGAATATTTACGTTTTTTTTAAGGTCATGTTATTTTAATTAGTAATTATTTTTGTCCTGGATATATTTAGTTCAAAAGGCCGATGTTTTTATTACTTAAATAAATGTACTGCAGGAGAATATTAAAAAAAATCGTAATTTGCTATTTACAATTTTCATAAAAACTTCAACCTTCAGCGTTACATCAATCTTCAATAATGATTAATGGTTGCGCTATTGCGGTAAGAATTTGATCTTTCCAACCATACATATTTTTATCGATTTTATGCTCATATTTTTTTTTTTTGTATCATGAGAACTTCATTGCACATCGAGATAACAATCTGATAATGAACTATATTATTTAGTTCCTAATACGTACCTACTATGAAACCTTGCAGTTACTTAGAAAGACGTGTCACATATCATAAAGATCTTTTGTAATGAAGTATCGCTGTTTATTTTAGGAAGTTCGTTTTATTATAACTTACAACTCTGTGCCGTCAAACAAAAGAATTCAACAGCCATGTTTGTGCTTATCAACCGATCTTATGTACGGAACCTCCAACTAAGGATGCGGTTCGCGGTCGTCTTGTATATTTGATAATGGCATATGACCCAGAAATTCGTTAAGCGAGACTGGCGTAATTAAATTTTTAATATTTTAAATTTCACATCTACCAAATACGAAATGGCTGCCATTGTTTTAACTATGATACGCTCAGCAAAAGTGTATTAATTAAATCCTCAGATTTTTAAACTTTTTAAATTAATACGATAAAATATACTCAATATTTTTTTCGAAATATAGTCTCGTCAAATCTAATTTAATCATATCTTTTTAAACTCTACGGAATTGTCAGCTTTATAGTCGTGTTTTATTTCTTTGCAACTAGTTGAAAGCACATATGCGGCGTCTAAACTGTATAAATGTTCACTGTTGTTTTCTATTAAAAATAATATCACCGTAAACAATTGTTTAAATTGTTCATGACGGAATATGTAACACAAATGTGCAACTGTTACGATCTTTTCAGCAGATTAACAATGACAACCGGTGCAAAATGGCAGTAAACACTTGCTAAATGCTTTGGTAGGTTAATAAATAAATATAATTTGACTGCCGTTAATTTTAATACCGATTATAATTAATAAAGTCGAGCGACCCGCCCCTGTATGTATGTATTACATGATATTACGTCCTGTATTACACGATAGTATATGAAACCCATTAAACAATTTTCTATGAGAGTTCACGCATTAAACAATATTGTGTGAGAGTTCACGTATTAAACAATATTCTGTGAGAGTTCACGTATTAAACATTTTTTTGATTATAAAAAAACTTATTAATGTATGAGATTTATTTAAAAGATCCCTAAAAATATCTGAATGTTAGGTAAGTACTAAAAAACATATCGAACAAACTGCGTTGCGTGGTTAATAAGGAGCTAGTGAAGAAACAGACACGATTCGCAGATTGCGATTTTAATTTATAGATTAAAAATTAAATAAATATACGTACCTACATGTACAGCTCAGAAATAAATTATATAAAGATAGTAATAAAAAGGGTCATGGATTGTAGAAATATTGCCTAAAATTGCTTTCTATTTTAAACGAACCTAAAATTCCACTGCCAAAACTAACGAATTTTAAAACTGTTTAATTTGACTCACCATTGAATTTACTACACATCCATACAATATTGTGACACATCAATTCAGGCGAAAGTTTCACGGTCAATATTATTATTTTGATTAAAATAAAAATGTATGTGAATACTTGTTGTGATGAGGCGTTTGGTAAGACTGACCGCAAGTCGCGCCGCCCCACTGACCACGCGTTTAGCAAGCGCCATCCACCATCAAAGTTGCATACGCATTGTTGTACTTTATCTATCAAGGAATCGAATACACCATAGATTCAACTTCGTTAGTAAACATGCTTTCCTTTTGTATTCTGCTGTTTTATTTGGCTTTGTTTTTAAGTGTATGAATAATTGCTGCAAACCGCGCTCGTGTCACTATATGAGTTATCTATTGAAGAAAGAAAATTGAGATTTCGTTTTAGTTCATATTTAATAATTATAAATTATCATCGTGTCGTTTATCTGTCTGTTGATACAAAACACGGTGAAGAAGCAAACACGTTTCTTGGATGTCAGAAAATCTCTCTGTCTACACAAATTTATTTAATTTAAAACATCCATATGTAGTATTGCATACTCTATAGAAAACTTTAACGTGACTACTACTCAACATATTATTTTTTTAAATATTTTGATTTAAATTATTAAAAAATTATGTATGATTAAATTTTTTTATCATTCCAATGCAGATGTTTCCTTATTAAGTTTGCTTTAAAATAAAATAGTATATAAGTAGACATTGCTATATTAAATTTTGTTGCAAATCAATTGCATCTCATCGGAAGCAAGTGGTATAATTTTTCCTAATAAAGAAATAATTGTAGACCTAAACAACAAAATAATCACAAGTTGACTACAAAGCTCATTAAAATAGGTAAGGTGAGCTAATAGGGGTTGTACGAAGCGAAGTGAACGTAACTCGGCACGCTTCGGCGAACAGATGTAGATACACTGCACCTACTACCCGGCGCGTACGCAAGCGCTCACTTAAAAAAATTAGCACACAACGGAAACATAATTTACTTTAACGAGCGTACTTGAAAAACTATGATGACGATCCGATCGTGATAGATCATTCTGGTAATCATTCATCACTGTCACAACTTCGGTGCTTCGATTATCGCTTAAAGTTTCTATTTGTACAGGGCTGTGATTCGCTAATCCAAATATGGTATATAAGATTTTTTGTTTTGCATTCACTTCCTGCTTTCTAAGATACTAGGTTAACTATCATAATAAAATATACTTGTAGTTTATTTCATATTGTATAAACATATATACGTCGTATTATTAGGTATGGCTCGTGGCTTCGCCGCGTGAAATGACTTTCCTGTTACAAAAGTCCCTAAAATACTACAAGACGAGAGTGCCTTGTACATTTAAAAATCAGATTATTCTTATCATACGAATGTATTGGGTACTAATAAATTTGAAAGACCTTTCCCGAAATAAATCTGCTGGTGCGTCTATAACTGGCTAAGATAACTAGTGTCTTTGTGTACCTAATTTTTATGCCCGTGTATAAAATACTTTTAGAAGTTTCTGCATTTACTTCTAATAAAAAATCTAAAGATTTACATATACATTCGCATTGGCAAGATTATTTAGTAAATTCAAATCTCTAAGTTATTTAAAAACGAGCGGTTTTTAGAATTAAAACAAGTAAGGCTAAGATATTTCTGAGAGATGCCGGTCTGTCACGCACCACCGGCCGAGCGTTACCGAATGGAACTAGCTATGGCCTCATACGACCATATGTACGCGTTTGACTCATCCTCAAACTTAGATATCTGCTAACTGAGCTTCGAAGATCTGAGTGGTTAAATAACTTGAGCAAGTACACTGAATTGAGCCATAGTTTGAAATTGACTTGGGTAATCTGGTTTAGTTTGTAGAATATAATTTTATCTAGTTATATAATTATTTTTAACACGTCTTAAACATTTCCTTTAATGATTCAGCAGATTAATTCATCAATAAATTTGCGGGTAGTAGGATATAATTTATATCCGCCCGGATAGCTACCACGCTACACAAGGTGTTAAAAATAATTTTTACATATGTATCACTTCAAAAATAAATTATATAACGGAATACCGTTTTCAGTCTCTACCAATGCTAATATTATAATTAAAACAAATGGGATACATTAGTATTTTTAGGTTATACTTTCATCGGAATACAGTACATAGCTATAAATACGAATAATTTTGTAAACACAAATTGCTTTTAATGTAAACGCTCTACCAAAAACATAATATAAACGAAAACTTACTGTGTAAGCTGACATATTTCTGAAGGCAGCTCCGTAATTCTATTGTCACTGATGTCCAGATGAGTAAGCGACTGCAGACTCCACACTTGAGGCGGGAGTGTGGCGAGGGCATTTCCTTGAAGACGAAGAACTCTTACAGTAAAGGCACTGACAGCATGCTCGGCAATCGAGTCTCCGAGGAACCCTCGACTTCCACCGCTAAGGTCTAACACGTTTGGTGGCTGGGTGCTCTGTGTCGCCTATACGAAAGAAATATAAATATTTATTTGACGTTGTGACTAATCCGTAGTGGCTCCGTGACGAAGTGTTAAGTAATCACAAACTATACATCGTGATTTTATAGTCGTTTTGGAACCAAAATGTGGTTCCTTAGAACAATTTGTAGGACCAAAAAAAAATAGTGAATTAATTGTACTATTGATAATTTAAAAGAAAGAGTTTTTGATTTATTTTTCACTCGTTCGAGTTTGATAATGATAGTAACGTCGCGACAATTAATTCATAGTTATGAATAGCACTGATCGTAGTAGTACGTGAGATTTAGTTGCATTACCACGAGTTCTCATTTATTATTCGTAACATTAAATTTAATGTTTATAAAAAAAAATATTTTATTACATTGGTATTTTTTTAAACTCTAATATTGACACAAAATTTAAAAATTTCGTTTCCAAAACTACTATAAAATCAGAGTGTATACATGAACTTAAAACAATAAAGTATTTTAGCTCTTTAAAACGAATTGTAAATTTAATATTAGGCGTAGCTACTGAAATTCATAACTAATTGTGTGATTTTTGAAAATGATTTATGATAATCTAAATCTAGGCTTATAAGGAATAATTAATTATTTATGTAAATGTAATAATATTGCGAAGATTAAATCATAGGTGGGCACGAAACACAATAAATTTACAACGCACCATAATTTCATTTTTCTTTTCGAGTACGCTAGGTTCCAAGCTATCTAAGAAGACATCTTCAACAGTTTGCTGTGAGAACACGTCGAGACTATCTACCTCCTCGTCAGACTTCATTGTGTTGCTTTCAACCATAACAACTTTTCACTTCACTTACACTGCCCCACACATTATGAAGTCACTTAAGATAATCACATAATGATACAGTAACTCAATTGTAGTAGTGAACAATTTTATAAAACCAAAGTCCTTTAAGAAATACTGTCTCATTACATCGAATTTTGATTCTGCAGGGTGACAGCATTCGTCTGTCGCGGTGCCTAGTCACGAGGCCGTCGAACTTCGTTCATTGTTATTCCCAAAGACTATGGAAATATCTACATTACTTCATTATTCCGATCACGAAAATGCTACTTGCATAAACGACTTTTATGCCCTTGGTGTTGTATTGTTTTCTGGAAATCATCATAATGACGATTTCTGATAAGCATCTCGCAGTGTTCACTGGAAGGCTCTTGTTTTTGCACAGTTGACGGTCAATCGTATGTGAAATTTAATGATGCATTTATGCCTTCACCAACTAAGAATGATAGATGAAAAGTGTCACTCAAGTATTTTAAAAGAAATAGAAAGCTAATGTGCACCGTGGTCGCTACGAGTAGCTTTTTCGTAGTGCGTTGTTCGGTTGGCGCGATATCACTGCCAAGCGCGCTCTCTGCTTTGTACATTTCAACCGTGACATTTCTTTCAGGGTGATGTTGCATTTAGATTTTTTTGTTGTTGTTATATAGAATAGTATTAATATTCAAAATTTTAATTCCAAAAATAATATTAATAACGTCAGTGAAAATATTATCTACACAGCCAAACGAGAAGTTGTATAGGCTCAATGATTTTTGTAAATAATATTTTTTTGTTGTAAAAGTGACAAAGAGCTAATAAACATTTCATTATTACTTAATTGAGTAAGTATATTTTTTGCATACCTATTACCTCCGAAAAGTATCTCTTATTTACAATTAATACATATCTACTGCAAAGATATATTTTTTTACATATATGAAATATAAAGGTTGCGATTTACGTATCAACTGCCATAATATTTAAATTGGTTACTATATTTCTTAAATAATTCAACTAAGTGGGTCATAAGAAATAGATTTTAATACGCTAATTTTATTATCTAATACCGTGTATCATTACTTTTAATGTATTTTCCAAATTGCATTGTTCTATATCTACAACGATATTGTTATGGTGTTTATATGTATTCACCAATTATTATTATTATACCGTAAATAATTACATACTACCGTTGAGACAGCCCTATCGAGATAAAACTAAACCGGCGTATTGAAACGTCAAAAGCTTGATAAACTTCAGTTTCTACCAATTTGCTACTGTTATGTTGTCGGTTCGTTAGTTTGAGAAGTGTACCGGAATCAAATCCTCAATCATCTGCTAAGTGTTTGCACATTCCGTGAAGCAAACAGATGACACTAAATGCTAAGCAGACGAGATATGCTCTGCTTACATTTACGTAACCGCGTTAGAAATGCTTTCTGATGTAACCATAAGTAAGTTTTTAACTCTAACATAAATATGATATTTGTGTAACATTAAGATAATAAACATATTTACCTCTTTAAGCCAGCAAAACCACATGTTTCTCTCCCAAACAGTGTTGAATCCCAGGAAAATATGAGCTGTTATCGCATCTCCAGATAGTCCTTGAGATAGAGGTTTCACACACAACACCAGTTTTTGAGCTTTTGGTGGACAAAATTCGATGCTGCCGCCACTTAATTCCAGCATTTCCCAATTAGTACCTGAAAAATATATTTTTTTTCAATATTTCTCAAGGTGCAAACTCCTATGTTATACTATATTTTATACATACCATAAGTGTATAATCTGGACCCCATAATCTGAGCTGGCTTGGGCTTCCATTGTGGAAAAACATGTCCTTTAAGAACATGCAAAGTTCCCGACCTCATCACTCTGCTATGCCGTGCAGACGGGCCGGTGCACCACCGTAACGTATGACGTAACTCAGGATCGACAGCCATGCGGAGTCTGCGAGCTTCGGACTTCCATCCACATGTGGCCAGAAACTGCTCTTGAATTCGTAACGGGAATTCATCGTTCTCCAATCTCCGTGATTTTTCACCGCCAATTTGCACCCAGAGTGACAATTCGTCTCCTAGCCCCAGCTTCTTATTTACATCTTCAACGGTGGTGTTCAGCGCGACCTTGACAAGTTTGCTGGGAGCGTCGACGGCGAATGGCTCGAGGCCTTCAAAAACCCGGATCCAACCGTAATCATTATGAGGCTTGAAGCCGCGTGTTGAGGCAAGCCGGCGCAGAGACTTGTGGCGAACGTGGGGCGATGATGCGTGCAGCCCATCGTCGCAGACCATGGCGCGGGCAGCGCGGCGGGACGGCGGCAGGTGGTCGCGAAGTGCGGACGCCGGCGGCGCAATGCCCGCGCGCCTGCTCCGCGCCGGACTCGGCGCCAGCCGTTGCATTACAATTGGGTCGGAGATGTGGTGGGGGTGGGAAACATGTTGATCGGCTCGTCGGGAACATCGCTGAATACTAATTGCTTTCAATAAAACTTATACCGCGAAAACTGGACACTTGTAGACATGACCGATAGAAAGTTTTAGCATGTTAATATTTATCGTGTTTTAATGCTATAAGTACATACACAATAGGTACCAGTTGACTTATTAGTCCAATTTAGTTGCCTAGTAATAACAATTGTCCAATACTTTTAATTGATCTAAATTTTCAACTTCCAAAGGAGTCTTTGCGGCTATCATTTTACAGCTGACCAGGCAATTAATAAGTTAAACGTTGTAGTAGGTAAGTATTATATTGTTACAATACTTTCTATCGAACGAAATATGCTATATAACAAACCTTTGTTAGGTTATCCTATCTATTAACGGACTTTTAGTAAGAAAGGGTCCAGTAAACAATGTTCGGTTTCGGTCCGACAACCACCCCACCTGCTGACTCACCTGCTCCACCCAGCCGCGAGCTTTCGACCATGCAAATATGACTATTTCTTTTAAAATAAAGGGTCCACACACACGTACCACAGCCATACCACCTAGCAGCGACAAAACGTGGTCGAGTAGTGGTTGTGTTGCTGTTACAAAGTGGTTGAAATATGCAATAGTATAATTTATATGAAAATGAATAGATTCATTCATATTATGGACCAGATTTTGCCGCCGAATTCAACGGTATGGCCGATATTGCGCTTTTGACAAAGTAAATACTATCAGATAAACAAATGTATGCTTTTCTTATGTATCTAGTGTTTTGTTATGTACATGATTAATGAATTTATTTCATTTCATGGCAACGGTAATTAGAAATTACAATAAGCACCCGTTTGAACATGAGTAAAATCATTAATTTAGATGAAGCTAGGGGCGGATAGAGTATTTCTAGTAGATAATAGCATAGAGTTTCAGCCATACACGTAGTGTCACAGTGTACTTGCCGGACCAGGTTCTTCAAAGATTTTAGAAAATTTCTATAAGGGTACCTATTATCTATCGCGATTGCAATTAAAATTCTGTTTGATAGCTTTGTGCTGTAATATATTATTAGGGTAATAAGTAAATCATACCATGAATAACGATGGAACCATAACCTGTCGATAGAGTTGAAGAATAATAAAATTTCTAACAAGCAGCGATAACGTAGTGACAGTGGAACAAGATTCCTAGAGCTACTCGACTCTTGGGTTCGATCCTAGGGCATGCATTTTTCATTTTTAAAAGCAACGTCATCATTGTTAATTAATTGCTTGGTTGAAAGATAAAAGGCAACACCGTCAGCAAACTTTTATATCGCAATGTTTAGAAGAGTGTGAAAATATGTGGAATCCTGATAGAATTAGCATAAGGAGATTTTAGTAGAATTAATCCTACGGGATACCATGATGGACGAATGCCTCACCTACTCCCAATAACACCATTAAAGGCAATAAAAACACAAAAACCTTGACATTATGAATGGCAGATTTGGATCATTCTCAAGAAGTCTAAAACAATTAATATTTACCCGCAATAGTTAGTCATATGTTTTTAAGTTACACTTATACTACTTTCTTGTTTCAATTTTTTAATGTATGTTATGCACAGTACTCAATAGTCTTAATTTATTTTTTAAGTAATTAACTAGTATAAGAGCGCAATGTTTAGGAATACAATCTAGTTTTTATGCTTCTATATTTTATAATTAGCTTTAATTTTGATTGTAATCTGTTTTGCGTCTTAATTTTATTAAAATAAATAAATAAAAAAAGCCCGTGTCCAACAATGGGACTACAATTCAATACAAGGCTAATGTAAATCTTTTGACTTTAGTGCATACGTTTACGTGTAGAGGGCGTTTTATGTAAACACGTTCACGTTTTAAACACGCGGTTAAAGCCATTCACACGCAATCCCAACTAAGATACAAGTCTTGATAGATATCAGGAATTCATATTACACGAGACTTTAATCTTCAGTTTCATGTGGAAGATTGGAATGATAGTTATTTTTAATAAATTACGCAAAACACAGAAAAATGTCTAAACCTTTAATCAAATTTACATTTCCTATCAGATAATGTAATCTATAATTACAGATCTGTGTCTACTACATTGACGGAACTGACTCGTTGATGATTACGTTATCTTACATTATGTAGTATCAATTGTAGCTTTGATCCGTGTAGTTATCTTGATAATAGGATACTATGACTCATCATTATTAGTTCTAAATAGGACCTTTATATCCAAAACACATACATTTGTACCAACGTTTGCGCCACAGTAGGTATAATATGGATAATCGTAACTCTAATATTATGTAAACTCAATTTTATGTAATAAAATAAACGCTATCATAATTTGTATTGCCAAGAGAAAGCCAAGTGTGGATAATCATTTCCAAGGGTAATTCTTATGTATTCGATTATCGCCGCACGCGCATGTTGCGTTGCAGTAGCCGTCGCGACAGAAGTTTGGCGATATATTGACGATTTCATTGCAGTTCGTGTACACATCTTTCTTTGGACATGCGTTAGTGCAAAGTGCATGGGCAACGCATTGATCTTTGCAGTCGGCGCATTTTTTACCAGTTTTGTATGGATAGTGAGTGATGGTGTCGTAGTTTCCACTGTAAAAAGAACAAATTAGTTAGAAATTGTCTCACACTGAAAAACTTCCTACAACTGTTCTCTATGGTTCGTTACTTAAATCAGAAATATCTTCAAATTCACTTTACGTCGAGTTAAGCAATAACACAAAGTAATTATTTCACGGAAACCACTTTTTTCCCGCGTCTGAATTCATCTGATACACTACTTCTGTTATATGTCTCCTAAAATATAACGAATATATGAACAATTAAAAAAAAAACTACGTTTAATAGTAATTCCTGTATCGTTTAGCATCTTCGTGTGTAATATAACTCAGCTTGCTACGTAACGGCACGTTGATCATTGTTTATGATGACGCCAAGCCGGCTGATTGCGATTGCAGAAGAATATTTGCATTTTAAATTAGATTAGGTAACCCAGGAAACAATTTAGCTTTTAATTATAATACAATGGTCTGAATATAATGCAGTAATATTGACGTGTTTGAAACGAATCAAAATAAAACATTGACTTACACTCATGATTGACAATTTCACGGCATATTATTACATTTAGCATGCAAGCATCCGTGATTAGTGAATATGCGCGTGTGTTTTTTCTTTTTTTTATGTAGGGGCATGACAAAGTGGCACTACTACACCAGGTCGAGTGGGTTCCAATAGGATGTCGAATGACGAGAGATGATTAGCTCTTGGCAGTCGCTACAATTACGCACGGTCAGTTGGAACTGGATATACGCAAGCTGATCCCAGAACGCGACACACTTACTTGGACCACTACGGTGGGTTTTAAACACCTTTTGTACGGTGGTCGCTATCCGGGCGGATATAAAATATATCTTACCACCAGGAATTAACAACTTGCAACATTTTTTTTAAGATATACTTAGCTTTCATAGATTTTCACTCTTAGCTTTTTTATACTAGACGTTAATCTTTTTCACGCAGGTCAACAATCGCTAAAACGACGCTATCAGGAGATTTTACATTTTCCTTTTACAGATTTTTCCATTTACATTATATGAACTTATGAAAATGTATTAGTAATTATAGGGAAACATGGTGGTAGGTATTACAACTAGTTCCCTATCAGCTGTTGTTAATGATAATAATTTGGTATAATTCTAAAAACCTTCGCCAAATCATCTGAATGGCAGAATAATATGAATACGTTCGTTACGTTCTTTAATTAATGTTGTATTTTAGTCATAAACCTTGGTCGCAAATAAAATAAAGCCAACAGATAAACAAGATGCAGTTTTATGACACCAGTTAAGATTCACGTTGATAAACTAAAAGATGACTAAGATTCCTTGCAATATACCTACCCTGGACAATAATGGCACACGTAGTTGTAGAAGTGGCCCCATGGCCCACCCGGGCAATGGGCAAATCCGCAACCGACCTTGTGACTAGTGGCCCAAACCATTTGAGTGTAGTGTCCAACTACTTTTAAATTGACCACTGGATGCCCGTATGTAAAATTACGGTATTCTACGAACCACGTCCTTAAAGCAAAGAACCTGAAATAATTAAAAATTTATAGTTAATACGTTAATTTGTGGAAAACTATTTTTATCGCTATTTGTATTACTAACTATATTATAGAGAAATAAATTGACAAAATGTTACGAATTTGTGATGGTTATGTTATCTACTCGTGTATTTTCAATAGAAAATAAATTGAATATGTACCTACTATACCTGTGTAAAATCTGGTTTTATTGATTATTCAAAGAATGAATGTTATTTCAATTTGTCTGTTTGTAAAGGACTTCGTACAAATGATACTTCGCAATAAAGGATCATTATTGTAATTAGAAACAAAATATTTCCGATTCGTCACCTCTGTGCCAATTAGTCCACCCGATCATTTTCATTAGTTAATACGTAATGTAAATATGTTACTCTTGAAATTTCAGCCCTATTGTTATGATTTTATATACACAATAATATAAATGTCATATTATATAAATAATTACTGGATGAGTGGTGACATATTTTTACGAAGAAACAATAATAGATTATGATTTTATTATATTCCTGCCTCTATACCGAGCCTTACTACATAAGTAAGTAGATACGTGACAAAAATTAAATTAATTCAAATAATGACA
The DNA here is from genome assembly GCF_014839805.1 of Manduca sexta. Classification (NCBI taxonomy): domain Eukaryota; kingdom Metazoa; phylum Arthropoda; class Insecta; order Lepidoptera; family Sphingidae; genus Manduca; species Manduca sexta. Next base: position 7,418,939 of record NC_051137.1, read on the forward strand.
TGAATTCAAGAATTATTGACAAGAGGCTAAGAGCAATGGGTTTTAACACTGCAGGCTGGATACACAAAGTAAAATTAAAACTGAAGCACAGTCCCAAAACAGTTATAATAAAAAAAAAACTACGTGAACTGTACAAATACAAAATATTATGTTATGCCCTGATGATATTTATGTACATTTACATTTTGTGTACCATTTTGAACATATGATGTGAGTCAGTAAATTTTCCATACAATAAATAAATTATTACTTTTCACATATTTGAGAAACCATTATCTCCTTATTTATTCCTATACCCAATGATATATATGTACCTATATACTATAATATTATGATTGATATAGGTAACGACCCAGACTGAAAATGTTCTGTACTACAGTGTAAAATTGAAGTCTGGTTTTAATTTTGAATTTATTTTTCGGCAGTTGATAAATCATAAGTAAATAATGAAAAAATCCATACTGGGAAACTATCCTTGATCGCTTAATCACGCAAAAAGGACATGTTAAATACTTTATAGAATGTATATGTTGTTCACGACAATAAATGTAAAAAGTATAAATCGTGATATGTAGGCTTGATGACGGGATGAGGAAACTAAATAAATAACAGCAAAAAATTAAAGAAACAAGATGGTAATTTATCGTCTTTAAATCATGATTCATAAGAACGACTAATGACGGCCTCGGCGCCTACGGGAGGCTAAATTGATCAGTAGTGTTGCCCTCTTATACAGCTAGTAATAATAATAATTCGAAAATGCGATACTTATGTAGCATAACAATAACAAGTAAATATAAAACGCCTTACTCTTTATCCAATCAATTTAATAAAATTTCATCTACTACAACATTAAGCACAAGTGTGATAACACATTTTATTGTTATATATGTGAAAGGAACTTTAACTAGAATAGGAAAGCTTCATTCTTTGTTACTCTAACTATTTGTGCGTTTTTACATATTTTAATACATAGAAAAAACGTTGACTTATCCATCTGTGAAGTATATCATTATAATATCATCTTATCATCTACATGAGTTGTGAAATTCAAACACACATCAAGCCTTTGTCCCCCCAACTAGCGTACCCAATTTTCACCTTGTGTATTCCGTCTCATGACATTATAGAAGCCACATCAGACTAACACAAAATCCAGACTAGATCAGATATCATCGTGCTCTACCCGGGTGCTCAGAGCAGTGGTCGTAGAGTCTTACGCAATACTATATACTATATACAAATCCAAGCAATTATTATGACTAGGAGTTTTAATACTCAAAATCAATAAAATTGAACTTTGTTAATATGTCCTATTTTTTAAGTCCGGATGTAGCAGTTCATATAATTAATGAGATCGCAACATGATTATATTTCAATTAAAAAGTTCTTGTAAGATTCAAAACCGTCACTCATTCGGTTGTTGCTTAAATATATCTATAATTTGTTAAACATACATATTATGATAATAATTTAATATACTTAACATCATTAAGTTAACAAGGACTAATGCTTATTAGTGTTAGTATTATGAGAGCACAATTCGAGTTCTAGTCTTTATATATTCCTTTAGGTATAAGATACGAGACATGAGCGTGTGTGAGTGTGCTTCTGTAAATTTTAATTCATTTGACAAAGAAATAAGCATAAGATTTACGATCTTCTGATAAAAAATAACTTAGAGCCTATACTGAGATGTATACTGCTCAAATAAAACATACCATGGTGTCTTCTGTGCCGCTACAAACAGATTTTGCCCACACGTGCCTAAATCTGGCACAATGTTTTCTTGAGGATTGTTGTGTTGTAAAAAAATGCATTTCTCTGCATACCTCTGAGCCTGGCGCGCAGCCCCCGCGTGCCAAGTCTGAAAACGTTTATAACGCAAGTCCTGCATTTACCGCTGACGAAAGAATAAAACATCTAAGTTTTAAAAATTTGCTCTGTGAGTGAAGTACTCAAGGGAATGAGTGTCTGGCCGGGATATTATTAAACTCACTTCTTGCGTAGAATTTTGAAAAAAATCCGTGAGATCCTGAGTAGCGAGAAGGCAAAAAAACACTCATGTTTTAAATTCATTTCGGTTCTTTCCAACCTGTATTGGATATCCGGCGCAAAAATCATATTTTCATATTATGATCGGAATTTTTTTTAAACATTGTGGTTGGACAATTAACCTGTAGGTCGCCCGATGTTTCAGGCCACTGACTATTAAAATTAATAATATTATCCACAACGTCGCAACAACGCAAACCTCTACATGATATTCAATGCGCTCTCCGCACTGAATCTAGACTAATTCAATAGCGTCTTCGCATCACCTAAATCTAGGTTTTAAGACATCAAATGTCTACTTATTATTAATAACCATTTACTCAAATAATTTTAACTTACCATCATTAACATATTTGAAGCTGTAGGTCGAACTTTGGTTCTAAAGAAGTTGTGATAAGTAACAATTTTGCGACGAACCACAGCTCTTTTTGGACTTAGAGCATTTTCAGGAATTTGGTCCGGCGGGAATAACTCTGAAGATTACAATTGAAAGTTACGGTGATGGCTTTATAAATTGTATTATTATTTTTAAGATAATACTCACGTCTATCGCCCCATGTCGCAGTACTGTCCAAAAGTGTAGAAACGTTTAAAATTATTATAATTTTAAACCACAACGACGCGCGGATATGCATACTACAAAGGAATGCAACTGTTAATATATGTATCTAGATATAAAGATTATTATTAATCATCGTGCTAGTGTCAATTAAATTATAGGAAACTTAATAAATTACTATTGGTTCTAATTATTGCAGCATAATTTGTAGACTCTAGCTATAGCTTATAAATTCTTAAATAAGTATATATACATATTTAAATAGGTTCAGTATGGTACATAGTTACGTATATTCAATATCTAGGCAATATAATCTAACCCACTTCTAGCACTAACTCGACGCATACAATTGGACTATATTATGAATAAAAACAAGTCCTGTAGGCACCAACAATGATTAAATCAAATACTAGTGCAATACCCATTAGGTACCTACACATTGAATACAGGCAACGGGCACGACATATCATTTTACATCTTATACAGCGCTTTTTAAATATTGCAAACGAAAGACAGTACTCAAATTTCAGATCTACTTACGTATTAGTGATAATATTTGTTATTTTTAAAATGAATAACACAATCTTCACACAAAAAGATAATCTTCTTTCTCACATACCACTAACGCCACATTTTTACTCTGATTTGTGCCAATTACTAAATGTATGTCTCAATCATTCCGTGTCTCGCGAATGTTTGAATTGAAATAAATAAGCATCGTTCTCGCCTGACCGTGTACTGCCATAGCTAGAAAATCATCCTTGATTAACGTGAAAAAACTAGCGGGGCATACGCGAGTGGCTTATTTACTTCATAGGGTTCTGTACTTTTGTAAGTATTTGAGGTCAATCACGTTTGCCTGTGCAGTCATGTTCTGTGCTAATAGTTATTTAAACATAAAATGACGGCTACATTATTTGTTCAAATTACTGTTGTGGGATATTTATATACACCTGCGCTTTATACTTCATTGTTTTACCGCATGATGGCCAATCTATAGATACCGATATCTACAGTTACAAATTTCAAGTTGAATCGTAGTCAACTAAATTTTAATTACAGTGCCATGCCACCAAGTTTCTTGATAGATAATTATAAGCTATTTTTTTATTTAAAAAAGAATAAACGTGACTTGTATAACGTGCGGAACTCTAAATATCGTTATAATTATAGTTTTTGACCGATCTAACTGTGACCTTTTGAGTTATAGTGTGTATTGTAATGTTTACTAAAGGTAACCGGCCGTACACTATACACAATATCGTCTGTATAATAGACGTAGTAATTGAATAAATATACAATTGTTAAATGCGTCTCACAGTCGTAATATGTGAATAACAACAAAAACTACAAATATTTCTTAATTAAATTTTTATATTCAAAACCAACAGCAGCGTTAAATATAGGTAGAGTAGGTACAACTGACAGAACAGCGTGGCAAGAAATAATAAAAGATCGCATATAAAAGACTAAATGATTGATATCTCATTTTATACAAAAAAAGGCGGGTGCAATCATATCTATGGCTGTCTCAGCGAACATTTATGAATTTTTCACGGGTTCCTTCAAGCATTCTCACGATACCAGTCCTTCAATTACATTTTTTTGTTTTGTAACATGTTGGTGCGTTGGCATCTACTCGGCAATTATTTACAATTATTGAGACAATCATCAAATCAGGACGACCAGGGCTTGATCGTATTTTAACGAACTTTAATTAGCTACATAGCCTATTGCTAACCGTTTTCGGTACTAAAAAAATATTAATAATCTGCATTATTCATGTTCAAAAATTTATGAAATCAAACTCTCTATCCAATTTCAATTTTAAAATTAATGTCTGTTCATTGGCATCCCAACTAGCTTTCGATAAATCTGGATTTATGCCGTGGGGAAGTGGTAATTTCAAATGATATTGTGAAGAATTAATAGTTACGGTCGTGGCGTCGACCGCTAAATCCAAATTTTCCATCTTATCTCCCGGCATCTTGATCTTTAAAATTAGATTCTCGCAACTAGATGAAGATGGAGTCTTTGCCCCAATCTGAAAATTCATAATTTACATTAAATATCTTAGATAGTAGGATTTTTTACTTAATATCTGCCCGGAATTTATAATTTGTGCCAGATATTGTGATAGGTTCACCCCCATCATATCATAGGACGGAATTTTCACGACGCGGCGATAAATGTGTGTGTATGTACTCCTTAAGGCAAGTAACCAGTTTTTAGTTTTAAGATCCCACCCTAGTGGCACTTAGGTAGTACATCTGTCTTTGAGGTCAAATTTATTAATAGATACCATTATTGTACCGAGAGCTGCTTTGATTTCTTTAAATTATTCAACAGTCGCATACTTTTAATTATATTTCAAAATAAGTAAGGTAACCTACATAATCAAACTACGATTCCGACCGAGGAGTATGAGCCAGAATGTGGAACGGAAAACCAAAAGAGATTCAGCAAAATATGAGGGAGATGAACATTTTACGATGGTCTAGAAAATTTGAGGAGGCTCGACAGACTAATAAGTTTAAAACTTTGTTTTAGCGTCAGAATTGAACCTAGAAAATAGGTATACTCTTACATCAGGCTTAACGTGCGTTGCGACAAGGAATCCGTTTAAAAAGCAAATAAGACCCTATTTCACAATATTCTTGAATAAAAGTTTGGACTTTGCAGATAGCTCTCTTATACTTAGAAATCATAGTAAAATAATCGAGGGTGTAACTTTTGTGTTCAGTCTGTATTTTAATTAGACTTATAAGTCTCTACTCATGTTACAAATAGCATTTAAGTATTCAGACGACATAAAACCAGCGCTGAAAATAGATACTAATCATTCTTTCGTAGATATTAAGTACCTGCAGAAAAACATCCTCAGCCGTCACAGACTGCTGGTAGTTCATAGAATATTCAGGAGTTTTCCGTCCATCAATACCAGCTCCTACCCGCCCCAGTTCCTCAGCTTCCCTTGCTTCCTGCTCCTCAAATTCTTCAATATTTTTCGGTTGTTTCGATATATTCGTTGTGAGTGGAATTTTGTCCCTCGTCGAAGATATTTCAAACTCTAATTGATAAGTAACATTTTTAAATTATTTAATTATGAGAATCTACCATTTACTTATCTATTGAAATTCTTTACCGATAAAACTGATTATTTAATTAACATTGAATAACCACGTACCTAAAATGTAGGTAGGTAAACATAGTTACAATATACTGCATGATCTACTTAGGTATCTTTGTAGCAGAGACCTAAGTATTAAAGATATAATCTAGGACATGTCCTAGATTATCTTATAGGCTACTTTAACCCCGGTAATTGGTTCTAATAGGAATACTTAATGGATTTTTTATATATTCTTTGTATTTTTAAATAGGTAGCGCTGGCATTAGACAGTTTTAAAACATAATTAGAAAATGAGGTAAGAGTCAGATGAAAAATAAATTAAGTCGAATAAAAATCACAGAAGAGTGGATAAGTACAGCATGTACAGAATGATTCAAAGGTTTTACCAGACGATCGCAAGTCATCTCCTTGTAGGACTTCTGGCTCTGGTAGTCTTAATAATTCGGCTAACTTTTCCATCGTCCCTGGAGTAAACTCAACCATTTTAATACTTGTAGGCTGCACAATTAAGACGTTTAAGATGATAAGAATTTATTGGTTTCTATATTAATATCTAGTTTAGCTATTGGTAAAATCTCAGACGATCAATACGGTAACTAGGGAATCCAATAATTTATTATTATAACACGACTAAAGTGACGTTGTTGCTATGATACAAACCATGTACTTGGGTAGGTAAATTGCATATAAGTACAAACAAAGAGAATTTATAATAAGTAAGGACTTAGAATAATACTGACTTACAGATAACCATGCTCATTATTAGCTCGAAAGTATGCTGCAAAAGAATTATAATATATTAAGTGGAAAGTCTGCAAAATAATTGACATTTAGCTGCATATCTGTACTTTACTAAAAATAATCATGATAATTTTTAGTATGCTCAAAAATCAGCCGTTTTCGATTTTCCCGTATACCTACTACCTGAGCTACGGCGGGTACTAAGCGCGACTAAACAGGTTTGCTTATGAGCATGCTAGTACCGATAAATTTACGCAGCAATTGTGCGTGATACTTTGCAACAATAATTAGAAATGTCCCACTGGTGAGACGAAATAACGTTTCTACTAATAATCGAGTACTTAGTTGTTTCAGGTTTTTCTTTTCAGCTCATTGAACACGAATCCAAATCGTCCTATTTCTTTTTTTCTCGATGGATGCATTCTGCCGCCCCTATGCTGCTGCCGCATATATTTGTAAATGTACCTATTTATCTAGCTTAACTAGCAATTTTAGTTAGGCACCGACTCCAAAATTGATATCCAGTATATAAGTACCCGTTATGTGAAATTATTGTAATTATTTAAAAAAATTGACTGTCTCAATGGCGTAGTTGTGTTTCGCTCACAATACGACTATCGTGCTGAGGAGTTACACCTCTGCCTACCTCTGAAAAGGGGAAAAGGTATGATATATATATATATATAGAGTAAACAAAAACACAACTAATGTATTTCGCTGCTTGGCACGCAGTACGACTATCGCGCTGAAATTTTACCCCTCTGCCTACCACTGAAAAGGGAAAAAGGTGTTATGCTGTATGTATAAGTATGTAAGAAGTACACTCAACCACACCCAATGCAAAAACATAACTAAAAACGTCACAAGCAAGCAAAATTCGCGGTTTCGGTTTCTTGGACGACATAAGTATTGATTCTAATTTTTTAGTTTTAAAACCAAACTTAAACGATTTTGATAAAAATTCTATGTCCAATCTGGAGATATATTATTTCGAATAAAAAAAGATTTTTCCAAACCGGTTCATAAATGAGCGAGATCTGACATAAGTAACAAAAATAATCACGTCGAATTGATAACCTCCTCCTATTTTGAAGTCGGTTAAAACCATAGATTTAATTTTGGAAATAAGTAAAAGATACATATTACAAAATTAGCATAACCTATACATATAAGAAAATAAACTGTTCACCCAGTGTAATGAAATTCAAACAAAGTGGAAAAGTAATATTTTGCTATACAAAAGAATCAAAACTAGATTCATAATCAGTTCACTTTGTAAGGAGATGTGCGTTAAAGAGCAAGGAGGAAGATATGGAAATTAAGAATCTTTTAATAGTTTTTTCTTTGTCAGTTATATTAACAATGCACTACAACAGAAATAAAACAAATGATCATAATTTTTCAGCAATTTATTAGCACTTGGTATTCAATGTTACATCTATTTCAAATTATGATCCACAAATGGAGGTTATTAAAGGTAATTTTTTTTAACATTTTAATTTAAGGGAAACCATCATCATCCTCTTCAGCCATTTCCTTAGCAAGCTCCAAATCCTGTTGTTCTCTTTCACGTCTCTCCTCAGCACTTTCCAACTCCTTGCCATATGACTTGGGTGGATATCTCATAGCCTTAACACTCTGATTGTGTAATTCCAAGCAAAATGATATGCGCTGGTGGAAGGCAAGCTGTGGCTCCCGAGTGCAATATATGTCAGAACTTTCCTTGTTGCTCATGTAACCCTTTTCAGGATCCAAAGTAGCTTCAATAACTCCATCTCTAATGGCCTTAGCTACTATAAATTCAGCATCTTCAGCAGAGTCTAAGCCCAGTTTCCGGGCAATGTCTTTAGGAGATATACGTGAGTAAGACATGCCAATTGAACGGATTGCAGTCTTAATAACATTTTGTCTAAGACGTAATATCAATGTGAAAGTGTGATCACTTCGGAACTGGGGCCCAAAGTTCTCTAACACCTCTCCAAATCTTTGTAAGTTGCCAAGCCTCACTGCTTGCGTTAGTTGGAAATAGGGTGCTAATGCTTTCCTGAGAGGAGCTTGACGGAATATGGCACGCTCTGGGATATCACCTAAAAGAAGTTCCACAACAATAGCCAATTTTTGCACAGTTTGACGGAATCCAACTGCAGCTGTTTGTGGAGCTTTCCTTAGAGCCTGCACCAAGTGCTTGTGTGCATCACTGTATTCAAGACGGGCAGCCTTTATTCTACCCAGATAGTACATAAATCTTGCCCACTCATTATTGCTTGCATTTTCAGGGAAGACAGACTTGCTCACTAATTTGTCTGCTTGATCATACAAAGAGTAATGTAGATAGTTGCGCAAAAGGCAATTGATGAGAACAGCTTGGCCTTCATAATCATTGCGGAGGGTAGAAGTCCGCAGGCGCGCATGTAAGAGCCCTCTAATAAGGTCCAGCTTATTTGTGAGTTCGAATACACGAGAATGGTAGAAATAACATTTAGCAGCAATCAAATCAAGCGTTCTTCTATTTTGGGCAGTCACTTTGTTCATTAACTGCTGCGAGCACTCCGTAGCTTCCTCCAGTCTGTTTGTGTCTAACAAACGTAGCAGTACTAAAAGATGCAAATAAACATCCGCCTCTGGTACCGGCTGTTTTGGGGCGCTTCTAGAACGTGGTGTTTCAATTTCCACTGCACCAGGAACAGGGTTCTCTACGAACACGAGCAGACCTTCCTTGTCTCCACTCGATGGGTAAATCTGGTTGATGATTGCACGCAAAACATTACCATTCAGTTTCCTTCTGGTGTTGGGCAGTGATCTCAATACGCGCATTGCAAATCTTGGCTCTTTGGAACTCACAGCCTTGTCGATCTGCCTGATGTGCTCTCTCAAATCCTGAACCGTGAGGACATCAGCGTCTTTCTTCACTTCGTTTGTTTCCCCTTCACCAGCCGAAGTGGGACTTTCCACATTCTTCATCTCAACGTCTTCGATTGGTGCCATTATGACTTTCTGTTATATTTTCAGTCTAATACAAGTAAAATCGTATTTCTTCGACAAAATAGTAATCAAATTGAAAAGACAAATGAATTTGATTTGTCAAAAAATGCCGAGTAACTACGATTGTGTTGCATACAATAAAAACAATAATAGTAGCGTGATAGTATGATTCTGTCCTTGTCTAACTAAGTAGAATGATACGTTAAAATGAGTACGTCATATTTTTTCTCGACTTATAAATTCTAATAATCTCCAAATGAATATTTTAATATGGAACGGAGTTTCTAAATAAAGTTGACATTCTAAAAACACCAATGATTATCCATAAAAGCTCAGCATAAAAGAGTCATCACATAGTCACTAATGTTATCTTTGCGATGGTACAATACTGTTCAATAGGTATGCAACGACGCGAGCACGGGCACGAGTCATAACATAATTTATGGCAAGGCTTTCCAAATGGCACTCTAAATTCGTTTTTGATATTTACTTACCTCTTATATCGAAATTTAAAGGCTTATAATATTATATTGATTTTTATTATAATTTATCTTTCTGTATTAAAATTTATATGACACACATATTCGATAAAAGTAAAGATCGAAAATTAGTCAAATATCTACCCTATTGAATAGGTCTGGTTTCAGATTCAGAAAGTAGAAACGGAATTTCCGGATAATAAATGCAACCTACACGTTCAGAGATCAACACAGATTAAATTTTTACGACATTCTACCATTGTCTTTGCCTTCTCTATTCCGTTCCATAGAGGCATAGACTATAGACACGACAAAACTACTAGCATTGCCTGTAGTTGCTTAACCAATATACTCTACTTGGAAAATACTGATAAAAGCTTAGAATTACTAATGTTACAGTTGAATATTTTTGGATTACAACCATCACCTTATTACAGAAACCGAGTGTGCCAAAAATTATAAGTAACGGACGCGCTTCGACAGCAGGGGACCGGTTGATTCTTTACATAAAATTTCAATGTGTTCTGGAAATGGTTTGCAAAGAGGACGTGGTATCATGGTTTAAAGAATTGGAAAGCTATAAACGCATAGACGCAATGTGTACATTATTAAACATGTGTTTGCCGTTTGAACTGCGCTTTATCGGAACGTACTTGGAGGAGCTCGGCAAGCGCGACTTTCAGGAGTTGCGTGGTGCCGAACTAAGAGCAAACAACCCCACAGATCTGGCTGCGGACATTGGCGGCGCTAACACAGATCCTAGAACGCGACGGAAAATGGCTTTGTATGTGTCACTGTTGCGGTCATGCAACTTCGCGTGTGCCACCACATTGTACAACGCCATGGTCAGCTTAGAGCAGAGTGGACTGCTGAAAGGCCTGTATGGCGACTTGCTCGAAGAAATCTTGCTATTGTACACGATGGCTCTACATCATCCTGCCTTCACATTCGACCAGAAGTCACATTTTGGTGAAATTTTAGAGAAATTGAAATTAGAAGACCAGAGAATACACTATACAGAGCAGCAGGAACATATAAATGTAGTACCCGTGAGTGGTGGCCTTACACAGTCTAATATAACAGCCAATATGTCAGTACCACCGCCTAATTTGTCTAATTTAGGACCACCGCCTGGTATCATGTTTGTTAAAACACCCGGGGTGCAGGTCAGTGTCATTCAGTAATATTCATTGAACATTGCTTGTTGGTAACCATAAAGGGGATAGAGAGTGTTACTTTAGGCACATTCATATTGTTGAGTAATGTTTTTAGTGAAAAAGTATACTAGTACAATTTAAGTTGGCCTGATTTGTTGTATTTACATTTACATAAGCATACTTGTAAAGAAAAAATATTTTTCTCAAAAAAGGATTCCTAAACTGCTATGTTTTCAATTACTGCATGTGAATGATTGTAGGACTGATTATCAGTCATTCATTATTAATTCAGATGCATGTATTCATTTCTCTCATTTCTTATTGGATATATGTATTGAAAATGAAAAAAATAATTACACCACATTGCCTATACTTATTATATATATTATATAGATTTCTAAACTTATTTTATTATATAAATATTATGATCATTAATGTTATAATATTGTTGTACTTACATTCCTTTATTTATATTATAATTATATCATTTTTTTTTAAAATGAGTTAAATATTACATTCAATAAGATTATTTCATATTTGAAATTATCTAATATGAATCTTTGTAAATACTTTATTAGTCATTGTTTATACACCATGTAAACAATCAAAACAATGTTCTGAACAAACATTGAGTAAGTGTATCTTATAGCACAATTTCCTGCTGTTATTAGTTTGAACATTATTAAATTATTTCTCATTAAAATTATTTAATAATAGATAACAATGACTTAAAGAATCTTATAAAAAAATATAATAATTTGTGAGTATCCTTATCTATTAAACAAAAAAGTATGTTGTAATATTATGTTATCAACAATAGTTATTTTCATTCATTCACTAAATGTGTATTCATGACACAATGACATACATAGTCATTAATAAAAAATCTTAATTAATTATTTTTATGGTTATGTTGTGGGAACAACTATGCTTTCGGTTAAAGGATACATCAAGATTTAAGATGAGATTTAAACTATTAAAGCAATTTGTATGTAGCTATTATGATTGTAAATTTTTTATTTCATCTAATTTAAAAGTTTTGATACATATAAAATAGTAAAGAAAAACCCAAATGTAAACAAATCATGACCAACTTTTCACTGGCCTCTATATCATCCATTTAGTGCTTATTAATAAGTAGGGCCCAATATATAAATTCATGGTCTTTTGCTGAACACTCCATGTAATTATGAGTTTTTTCACAGAGATATTTTTCAAAAAGAATATAAAAATACAATTAATTGCACATTTATACAAAACCAAACATAGTTTCAAGGTTACCTTTATATTTGTGTTAGTATGAAAAGTGAAATTTCATTAGGTTATCCAATTACACCCAATGAAAATTAAGCACACATTATTGTGTACCATTATACTTATCTTTTATTTTTGTGTTTTGTTATATCATATTCCTATTATATAATTTTGTCTTCATAAACGCAATTTTCACTGTCTTGATAGTAGTCATATTTTGGTATCTTAACAATCATTCTGTAACATAATTTATTTTCAAAATTCTTAGCTTTTTTTAAATTTTCAGAACAGATAGAAACCTATGTTTATTTATGATAAAACCTTAATAATATTAAAATACTTCATATAAGTTTGGAACATTGTATAAAATTATTCATGGTGCACAAGTGTTACACAATATTGTAGTGCAAGCAAAATATAATTAGCATATTTAAAGCCAGTTTTAAATAATAATAGTGCTTGTCTCTGTAATATTTTTATTTTTATTATCCAATTTATGAATATATTAATGATTACAGCCTCCAAACACAGACACAGTGCCTGAACTTAGTTCACCTCCAGTTCTGAGTGGAGCGGGGAGTGTAGTTTCAATCTTAAGCGAGGTGCCTCATCCTCCGCCTGGACTGCCTATACCACAGTACAATATAGGAGATTACATGGGTCAACATGCATGGCCGGCAAACATTATTGTCTCAGCTATTAATCAGCCGGTAGAGGTAATTATTACATACTTGAATAGTATAAATTAGGCTAAAAGTTTGTGTTGCTGATCTGTTTAATAAATTAAATTATTAAATTAAATATTGTATTACAGTCAAGTTGTATTTTTTTTTTGTAAAATTGATTTTGGCCATAGTACACACATAAAAATGCATGTAAGGTAAAAAATTTAAAGCACTGTCTTTACATGAGCTGCATAAGATTTAATGGTTCTTTAAATTGATGCAATTTAATAAAATACGTCCAATTCACAAGAATGTCATTTCATACTTAAATTAGTATGTACATATTTTATTACCATTAACACCTGATTAAAGTTTAGTCTCACCCAGTAACAATTGTTAGAAACAACTTATTTTCCACCTCATAAAATATTTAGCGACTAGTTGGCATAACAAATTATAAGTATATGTGAGTAAAATTTACCAAAGACACAACAAATATTTTATCATGAATTCGATAGTTTTCCTACTGCCTCCTATTAACTTACTTATTTATGGGATGTAAAAGAAATAAAGAAAACACTACATAATGTTCCAGGTAATATCGTACCAGGCGAGTGCGGGCGCGCCCACGTCGCCGCTGGTATCTTCGCCGGGCGACAGTCGCGCCGCCTCGCCGCGTGCGCGCCGCCGCCTGTCGCGCGACCGCTCACCGCCGCTGCCGCCCGTTTCTATTGGCCCGCCCGATCAACTGCCATTACAACTTGCTAATTTCGATAATCTATCACTTACAGAGGTAAACTTGAAAGTTCAATTTCTATCACTGTTTAGGCGTCTAGCTCAGAAGGCAAAATTAGAATTGTTCTGGTTTGCAGATGCGGCACGCTATTGGTGACGAGAGGTTACGCGATATTGGACTTCATCAGTACAGATCATTAGAGAAATTAAACGGAGTTCGAAGACGAGCTGGCGTGTATTGTCCGCCCACACGGTCTCCGTCCGACAGCGGGTCGAGCGCAGCGTCGTCGCCGCCCGACACGCCGGCGCTGGCGCCGCGCCGCGCCACGCCGTCAGCGCCTCCGCCCGTGTCGTTCCTCCAGTATCCACGTCCGTTCGCTTACCCGACGCCGCCACCAGCTTACCGTCCGCCGCCACCGCCGTTCGCAAACGGAGAGCCGCCCCCGTACCCGACACCGGCACCTTATGCGGGATTCGTACCTGTGCTCTATGCACCGCCGAAGTTATCGTGTTGGAATTGTGGCGCCACCGGGCATGCTGGCCATGAGTGTAAAGAGCCCAGTATGGAAGAAATGACTCGCGCCGGTGGCTACCAGCTGGACTTCGGCGGCGCTCCGCCCGAGTCAACGGACAAATAGGGCGCGTACGCCGCGAGGTCTGGCTCGCTGTAGTGCCTCCCGGCCGCCGCTCAGCTCAGCTCACGGCGCCGAGGCGGCGGCGCTCGATATTGTAAATACCGACTTTGAATGTCGCGTCTGCAAGCCGTCGCCTCTTGGCGCCGCTATGTCCTTGAAATCGAGATCCTTGCAATTATTGGTGGCAGTAGACATTCAATTGATCAACAACATTAACCCAATGTGCGCTTATTGAACCGAGAGGCGAATTTTCTTTTGTTATGATTCAAAAGAGTAATTGCACATCCAGACTTCAATTGTTGGAACACATTTTCTGGACGGCATATAATCTATTTCTAGACTTTTGTGTCTAGAAATAGATTGATGTCTTCTTCCTATGGATTTGAAGAAGAATGGGAATTTTAGTAATATTGACATGTTCACAGAACTTGCTAGCTGAATATATGAAAGACATAAATGAAAGACACATATGACAACGGCAGATAAATTTTCACCATATTTTATTGGCAACAATTCTAAATGACTTGGAATAGTGGAAAAATGATACCTATATTTGATATGGACTTTAAGTGCAATTACTCATGATCATTGAATTCTGCTATATATATCTATTGTGTAGAATTTTGAGGGAATTCCATTGTGTAAAATAACACAAATACAGAGTAATAGATACAGTTGGGAAATTTAGCAGAATGCTGTTGGCCCTACCTATGTGGATTGATATGTAACATTTTAGGACCAGCTAACTCGCACACAACTAAGCATGGTCTTATAAATCCGAACGTGCCATAAATTGGTTTAGCTTGTTGATTATAGCGTGAGCGGTATGTAAGAAAATTTTGATAAGATTAGGTAGGTGGTGAAATTATACAGTGGTAAGTCTATAATCCTTATTTATTTGTTAAGTGAACAATTGATTGCCTAAGTTATGACGTAGATAGTTTGTTAGCTGTTTATTAGAGAATTTGTTATATATTTTCATTAATTACTGTAATTTTGCTGTTGATTTTACAATGCATATCAATGTTTCATTTATTATAAGCATGGGAAATATGTCACATGTTCAATAGATTTGGTATTTTCTGTTTCACATTACAGTTTTATTAGAACTTAATCGGAATCGGGACTGTTGCTATGATCTCCATTATTTGACTTAAAATGTTGTCTGTTGCTTCTCCATAAATAAATGTCTCAATTATAAAGTGCTCCAATGGTTGCACATTGTTTAAGCAATATTGAACTCAGTTGTTAAGCCTATCGTAACTCCTCCAGTGTTATGGACTATCATTTGATACATGTACACTATTTTTAGTAAATCGAAATAGTACAACAATGTTAACTAATACATGCTCTATTTAATATTAAAATTTGCCTAGTGTTAAATAATAATTGTTGACTGTAAGCACAAATTTCGAAATTTATATATAATCAGTATTGTGCGCTTGTGTGAACTACCATAATTTAGATTTTTTTGTAAACAGTGTCAATTTAAACAAATAAAAACAAAATCGAAAAAAAATCATGACAATTTTTCTAATACTAAGTAACCTCGGAATGAAATTCTTAAATATATTAGGGATAGTTATTTTGATATGACTATTTTGTTAATATTTTAGAATCTAAAGTCCTAATTTTAGATTGTTCAACAATAGCAGTACTCTGGAATTCCCTGAAATTCTTTTTACTTCACTATGTATTGTAGTTACCTACACATTGCATATTTATATTTCGTTTCCGGTACAATGCCGAAGTTGCAACGCGGTTGAAACTTTACATGACGAATTTCGTAAAACAAAAACGTACTGAATTTGTTTCCTTTGATCTAAGACTGATTCATTGAACTAACTATTGAATTGGCTGCACAAATTGAAATTTTGGAATTTTGATAAAATAAGTCGAAGCAGCATTACAATCAGCATTCGAGACGGTTCGTCACAATTGGGTAATAAGATGATGGTAATGTGATGCAAAGTGATGCGAAATTATTGAGAGTTGTTTTTATAATTGACTACAGAGTTGTGTACCTACGACAGATGATATGTATAGAACAAGGGATTATTTTGATCAAGCTCACGAAAATGCAATGCTCGTAATTAATGTTATATGATAGTCCTTGTAAATAGTTACAAGTATTTAAGAGAGGTTACACTTCAAGCGCGATGTGTCCATATTTTGTAAATAATTCAGTTTATGAAAATTAGTTAATATTTAGAGATTGAGTATATTTGTAAATTAATTTGTAATATTTTGATTGTCCCTATAGATTGTTCAATTGTTTCTGTAAGATCATTGTCACAAATCACAATTTTGCATTTTAAAAGTTCCCCAATATTTGGAGAAAAGTTCAAATTAGTATGGTTGTAAAATATAATTGTTTTTGCATAAATAATATAAAAAAAGGTTTTTTTAACGAATCAGATGCGTCACACGCATGGGTGGGTGCTGGGTCGTGGCCGATTGATATTAGCAGCTTGCCAATTTATATTATTGTACAATTTTATCAGTCAGTCCGCGCTGTGATGACATTCGTGTATGTTATGTGCCTGCCTACCACACAAACTCGTTTACCCAGTTATGGTCGCTTTCGGACGAGTGCTGCGCTTGTGTTTTGAATATTTCGAAGGGCGCTGGTCCAAAGAGCCAATGCAATAGAAAGTGTGGATTATTTATACTTTATAATAAACAGTTATAAATACAGAAATAAAGGGACTGTTGTTAGTATGATACATATTATGCCACTCCTTATGAAGGTTGTATGTCCAATTAACGTAACTATTGTGTTATTTATATTCATAACAATTTTATTATGATATATGAAACACGTTGTCGTATGATAGATTAAACATAGAAAATGTAACTTAATTGTATTTATATAAGTATGCATATTGAACGTTTAGACCCGACGTGAAACCGTGATACAGCGAATGCAATACGGACATAGCGTCATACATATAACTGCATATCATAGTTGGAACAGTGATACTGGAGTAAGTTTACTTCATTATCTTTTGTGTGCTCAACTGCATTAGACGAAGTACATTTTCAGTGGAACGGAATAAAATATATTTTAAGTGTTTTTTGTATGTACTCACGCAGCAGACAAAATAACAATAAATTGTAAAAAAATATTGTTGCAATGTTCGCAGCTTTACTTTGTACTAGTGGACTATGAAAATATTTTTTTACTTTGTACAGAATGTTATAAATGTGATAAATAAATTTTGACATATTTAATTAGAAATTGTGATTTAGTAAGGTGTGTAGATAATAATAAAATATGAAATGAAAACTCGCTTTACTAAATAAAGTTTACTATCCTACCGCTATGTGTAACATTGTTTTCTCACATTTTTATATTTGGGTATTTATGTATTCTAAGCTGTTGTACCTCTGCTAGTGAAAAATTATTAAAAAAAAACAGGAAAATGAGTATTCGGCCCAGATTGTCAGCCCTCTGTATCCCACCAATGCTGTGAATCATTTGCTTCCTGAAAAATAAACAAACAAAATCTATATGTGATGTTTTATTTTTTGTAATTTACATTTGTGTACCTCATGTTCCTTAATATTAGTATAATTCGTTATTTTTTTAATATAATTCACTATAAATATTCCTAAAGGAAATCGGATAATAATAAGGATGCATACAGTAAGTAGCTCCACCTTTTATAGAGAATTTGAATCTCGCTATGAAATAAAGGGCAGAGGGATGATTACACAAACATTTTCCTGCAATCCGTTTGTCATAATTTACCATCGGTTTCAATAAACGATCTCAATCTCTTTTATAGATGAATTGCAAAAACGGACTCAGAATTATTCACAAATATTAAGATTAGGATTTGTTTATAATAATAATGTCAGCCCTGTATTTTATACTGTCTGACTGTTGTGCACGGGCCTGCTCTACTACTGAGAGGGAGTAGGTCTTATTCTACCACGCTGGCCTAGTGCGAATTGGTAGACTTTACACACCCTCGAAATTTCTATAGAGAACTTCTCAGGTATGCAGTTTTCCTCACGATGTTTTCCGTCACCGTTAAAGCAAGCGATAATTCACAAACATACACACACATCATCTGTTTTTTTAGAAAAGTCAGAGGTGTGTGCCTTAGGAATTTGAATCTGCGGACATTCGTCTCAACAGTCCGTTCCACAACCAACTAGGCTATGGCCGCCTTTGTTTTTAAGGATTTTTTTGGAAGGCGAGAATTTATGCACGTCAGTGCGTTGAAGCCTAGTATGCTCATTTGGTTTCATCTATTTTTCTCGTCAGACATCCTTATGTATTCCACCTAGTAAAATTACAAATAATTACACAGGTGGGTGTACTACTTGCACTTCTGCCTGCCCCTATGGGTATAATTGGCGTGAATGTGAGTATAATTATAAAAGAGGTTCCGGGTGGCAGGTCTTGGCGAGGCTTTTGTCTTTGTGCCCCTTTGCCTGTGCTGTTGCGAGACCCATCGGGAAGCAGAGTATCACTACATTATATCGAGAAGCATAACAAAAGGCGCCCGATTTTAGCAATGCCATAGGTAATACCTATGCTTAAGATGCGTATTTTAAACGGGGTAGGCTCCTAAAGCATGATCCTAAAACCGCAACACACCATTTAAAAAATCAGATTAAAATGTAATTATTTGTCATGGGACCAAATTACCAGGATAAAAGTAGTCTATGTGGTAATCCAGTCCATGGGCTATTCGTATGCTAAATTTCATCTAAATCCATTCAGTTGTTTCTGATTTTATTTCTTACTTAAACATTCAGATATTTTCAGAAACTTCGCATTTATAATATTGGTAACAATTTTAATTAATTTAAGGGTCTATGCAGACTCGCATGGCAGGCTGTATCGCGTTGAATCAACGTGTTAAAAATACTCTATCTGAATACTGCCTCTACTTTATTTGGTGTTGGACAACTTGTCAAGCAAACCGACATTTAATGAGAAATAATCGGTGACCATTTTTTCAGATCTTTTTTAACGACAAACAGCTATCATAAATTCATGACGAATAGTTTAAACCAGACTAAATAACTAAGCGCATCGATTCTAGATCCCACCCTGAAGTCGAACCTATCACCACATTTCTTTTCTATAATTTAAGAAATAATAATAATATCAGCTCTGTATTATATACTTGCCCACTGCTAAGCACGGGCCTCCTCTACTACTGAGAGGGATTAGGCCTTAGTCCACCACGCTGGTCTAGTGCGGATTGGTAGACTTCACACACCTTCGAAATTCCTATAGAGAACTTCTCAGGTATGCAGGTTTCCTCACGATGTTTTCCTTCACCGTTAAAGCAAGCGATAATTTACAAAGAATACACACATATTTTTTTAGAAAAATCAGAGATTTGTGCCCTTGGGATTTGAACCTGCGGACATTCGTCTCGGCAGACCGTTTCACAACCAACTAGGCTATCGCCGCTTTTTTGATTTAAGAAAACTGCTAAGAAAAAACTCTAAACTGATCAAGTTAGTACATCAGCGCAATTAGATAGTCTTCGTTCGGAAGTCATCACAGCAAAAGACATAAATTAAATTAGCTATGTTCATCACATTTTAGCATGGACGCCGCCCATAACGCACTGTTCTCGCAAACCAAACCGCCCAAATCGTTCGGCACTGATTTCGGTACATACGTGGTAGATATTATAGGTAACATACATACTTAAGCGATATTGACTATGAGATTACAACATCATCATGCAGCCACAATTACACAATCGACAAGAGGTGGCCTGCAGCTGATATCTTCCTCATTAATCATATTAAATTAATTTATGAGATACGTGTGAACGCATGTAGTGCATTAATACTAATCAATATTATTCTAGCAGATATTAGATGTACGTAAATGTAGGTGTCAGCGGCAATGTTAGATTGCACGCTTACACATCCGTTTGCATAATTTAACTAGAGATGAATGCGTTCTGTTTAAGCTGAATTATTTGTGTTATCTAGCGACAGACAATATACGGGACTGGCTCTACTAGGTCATAGGATTGATTACTAGCGTAGAATATTATATTTTTACATTGCAGACGCAATGATACCAAGGTCAAATTAAGAGCGCTGGCCACGAAACAATGAACCAATTAGAATTTAAAAAATACGTAAGTAAATACGAACTATTAGCCTATTGCCATATTGGGCACAAATTCCAGACTCCGGGCTGGAAGCAAAATTCGGAATTCGTATCTGAGACCTCAGTCGTAGTCGCATCGCGCATGGAATACAACTCTGGACCCACATAGGTACATTTGTCGTAACCTACATATAGATAAACATTAACTCTATCGTGGCTACGATTGGTGTTCCTGTAATTTTCTTGTATCTTTAGCAGATGTAAAATTAATATACTGAAAGTGCTACGCCAGCAAACACTTCATTTACAACACTAAAACTAAAAGTAAATCGCTAAAATTCGTAAAAGCATAAATTAGGTTAGTTGCACTGAAAGTTATCCCAGCTAGCTTTTACAGATCGCAAACAATTTACATCTTTATTACTAGATTTGTAGGTAGATGTTAATGTTTTACATTAGGGAACTCACGCCTTTATTTCTTATTTCTTTTGAGCCTGTAAATGGCTATACCTAATTTTAAATGCTCGCCCACGTTTGTCTAATAAAGCTACCTACATTAGTATTGTCATTGTGAACTTCAGTTTATTATCTATTTAAACGTTACTATTCAATTAGCTTTTTATTTGATAACATTATTTAATAAGCGAAGGCAGGACAGTCCCTCTTCACTGGCATTATCATTAAGCTTTGAATTACTTAGCTAAAAATAGTAGCAGTATGCGGTAATGTATTGCGAACTACATTTTTAGACGTAATATTTAATTCTCAAAATCTCACTACAGCACATAAATATTATTCATAAAGCAGTAGGGAAAGACGTTACATCATGTGATGTGTCCTAATGTAGGTATCCACAAACTACAAATAGCTAGAGAGGGAGATATGAATTCAGTACTGATTTATTGCGGGTGTTTTTGTTATAAGTACGGTACGTGCGACTTATTTATGACTCAATAAAAGTTAGCATTTTGTATCTAGAGTCCACAAATCCTTTGAGGTACTTTCAAACATGTCTGGTAATATCTGTGTAAGGTTATAGCTTTCGTAGTAATTTTTCCTTTAGAGAGTAAAGAATATTTTTTATTTTCTTCAAAACAAATATTATCGTTTACACACTTTATTCTTTATTTATTACTTAATAGGTAGAAGAGTTTAACATGTGTATCTATTTACTACAAAGATGTGTAAGACAATGCTGTCTTTTCATGCGAATGCGTCATAAGGAAAAATACTAATAGAAAACTCTAGAGACCAGCATTACTTTTCCATAATAAATCCAATCCAAAAAGTTAAATTTCAAGTCAGTAGTCATTTTAATGCAAGAGTGTCCTCATTCGACCCGTCGTGGGTACTAAAACTATTTTAAATGAGATGTAAATATCTTCTATAAAATGAATAGATCTAGTACTGAGAGATTTTTTGCAAATCCAAGAATGAATCACACCGCTTCTGAATAACTATTTTATATTAAGTATAACCCGAGTTATTTACTCCTTTGATATTTCTTAAAACTGAGTAACTTATGATTTATTCTTAACTAAGTCTCAGTCAATAATTCACCCATTAGGATACTAAAGCCTGCAAACCACTGTTAATCTCTTTTAATATTTAATAAATTCGTGAATGTTTTTCTCAATAAACAAACTTTTATTACACTGTGATATTTATATAAGTATATAAGTACTTAATACCTACTCCTCCAAATATTAGGTTGAAATATTAGCGCGAGGCACCGGCTTTCAGAAATTAATGTTGAACATGCAATTATTATTAGATATTTTAGTACTTATATTTACTGAAACATTTTACAGTAACAAAACACTATACTCGGAGCCTTACGATAGGTACCTATTATATTATATTCGTGTTCCCATTAAACAAACACGGGAGGCAAAGTTTAATACCTTTGTGATGTAGATATATTAGATAGGCCTTCGGGCTAAGCTGGATAACCAAGGTAGAGCCGACCTAATATCTTAGTAGGGGGCGGCTGATGGTTAGTTTATCAGCACAATATCTAGTCATTACACGCTGATACGGCGTGTACCTACGAATAATTGAGTTTTGTCAGCCATATTGGCCAACAGATTGTATTAATTTTTATACTTTATGTAGAGCGAAGAAGGAAGCAAAGATATAAAGGTTACAGAAGAATCTTATAAAAATATAATTTAAGTATGTAATACTTAATTAATTAAAACTAAGATGATAACGTGATTTTATTTAGTTAAGTGACGGACTCTGTCAGGATTCAGAATGTGCTCCATTTTTTTTTATATTGGGTTTATTTTTCAATTATAAGCGACACATTTGTAAATAGTACTGTGGATGGATTTCCGCCTATAGCAGAGATTTGTTACAAACCATTTAAAAAGGGAACAAATCTTTTAAACTCTCCGCTCTTTAATAGCGTCAGATTCGTTTAAGTTTCTTGACTAATTGTGTTCTAGCTTCTTTACTGCAGTAATAAACAAATTAGCATTGAATTAAGATGAATTATTTTGTGTACGGTTCACGAGGTCTTCTAGTATTAAAACTGAGTTTATATTTTTTATTAGGTACTACTCTAAGCTTTTTAAGGATACCTACGGGTTGTATAAATATGTATTTTGTGTAATGTGTACTAGAAAGTTGTATGAGACTGTGTCAACACAGATTACAATAAAGTGTAAAGTGTTTTTAAAAAAACATATTTCTTAGCATAGTATTAACACAGACAGAGTTAAAACTGGAAGGTCGCAAGTTTAGCTCAGTATTGAATATGTATTCTGCAGAGATTAGTGAGAAATCATATCAAAGTGTAATTTGCAGTGTCGTTTTCAAGCGATACACTTCTTGAAATTACATGTGAATTCTTCAAGTTACGTGTCTATTATACTTCGCTATGAGGAAACTTTCTAGAGGATTACCAAACTATCGAATAACGAGCTCTGAGATATTAAATCTACGTTTGAATGATTTAGCGTATTGTTAGATTACTAATCCGTATGCTAGAGATGACGATTCTAAGAATATGCAGATCATGGCTATAGCAATTAGCGGTAATATGATAAAGTAATTTGTTGCGAATGCTGAGACGAAGATAAAGGTTACAATATATTTTTTAATAAAACCTATCTTAAATCGTAGGGTTCACGGCTCTATATGATACCATTGGTTATAAAATTTGCTCTGGCTTGCCTGGCAGTATGCTTAGGCTTAAGCCTGATTTACAAAATAAAATCTTCTCGCAATAGGCGAGAATATACTAGGAAAATCAAGGTTTTGATGTCGCATTATTCTATTACCTTTCATCTGTCTCATATAAGTAGATAGATACATGATAAAGTCAAAGTTTTAACCGAAATCCTAATTATGATGTGGCCCATGATTGCTGTGGGAATCGTCGAAACCAAAGTAAGGCCGTTGTAGGTTAGAGGGATGGGGAGAGGAACTACAGCTTCCGGCAATCTCTCCGACTCGAAACGGAACAAAGGTGTTATTTCACGTCGGTTTTCAGGAGACAATGTTCCACGAACCACCTCGGTTGAGCGGTATTACCTCACACGCAAGTCGAAAATGTCAGCATGGCTCTCTTTGAAAGCATAACAAAGTAGCATAATGTTGCGTTTAATATTCAAGAAATGGCACGTACGATACTTTTATGGATGCCACGAGATCGGAATTCATTGATATTTGCGAACTGCTATTAACATACTGTTATGTGTGTTATAAGTCGCAAAAAAAAATGTATAGTATATTATACATATATACCTAAGCGGACGGAACGTTGTCAGATTTATTGTGTACGGCTGAATACCTAAAATACGATGAAAAATTTAGATAGAGGCAAGTTGTATGCCGGTATGCGGATAAACGTCGACATCTGACGATATTTGACATACATTCTGCAATATAACGTACTTAAAACAAGTGCAGTGCGAGTTTTTAATTCGGCGGAGTAATTTGACAGTTAAGTGTTGCCATAGGTAGGTACAGTATTTTTATAGTTATGATACAAATGTAGATATCTCAATACCGACATTTATAAATTTATTGTTAATTAATAATATAAATTGGTTAATATTTTATTTTACCTCAGCCGTGGTCCGCGTAGTAACGCAATTTTATTGTGGATCAAAATATTTGCATTAGAAAATAAACCGAATAAATTGAATCTAAGGATTGAGAGAATATTTGTAGTTTAAAAATTAATTATAGATACATAAAAATAAGAGTTTTGGATGAATTAATTGTTATTCTGGATCGATTTCTTTCCAATTATAAAATATTATTATGGAATCCAAAATATATATCGTAAACCCGTCCTGTTTTACGGAAAGGATTTATTTTTTATCGATAGGATCAGCACTAAAGGTTTACTGGTAATATTCGTTCATTTACAGTTGTTATACTACTCCGTGTAACATTCCATGTTAACGAAATGTAGTCACAGTCGTGATAATATGGTTTTTTCGTGATATATTTATATAGTCTAGGCAATATAAAATAACTAACACAATATAACAATAAAGGTTCATTTAGACGAAGCAATTATCTCTATAACAATAATCGTACGAAACGATTGCTTAAAGAAGTTATTGTAGAACATGTGCAATGGCGAGACGGCAATAACGAAGATAAGCCATTTGACAGTTATTCAAAAAACGAATAATGCTAGCAATAGTGTTCTAACTGATTCATTATTTAGACCAATAATGGAACTGTGTAAATTAGATAATCTATATACTTATTATATAAAAATTAATCGGCTGGACCGATTTCACATTTTTTTTGTTGTGTTTGTTATTGTCAGGAGAAGGTTATTATGAAAGAAAAAATTCAAAAAATTTCGTGGAAAATTAGAAAACTTAACGAAAATATAAATTTTATATAACTGTCAATTGTTTGAAATAACTGTCAGCGATTGACAGAATGCGCGCTGCAAATTCATAGTTAAGACGGGACAACGTCTGTCGGGTCAACTAGTATTCTAATAAAAGAAATTGCACTTTGAAAACATGACGTAACACCGTTTAACTATTGTTTACATGGCGTTTAATGTTTAATCTCGAGTACGTCACCTGCATAGTGATTAGACGGTCCCTCACGTCAAGATTAATTAATAACTTATCTTGTACTACAAATTGCCTTTGTGGGCAGCATTTACTTTGATTTATTAGATCACTATTACCTCTTATCCGTGGTTCCGATCGCTTGATAATGAAAATATAAATTTGCGGGAAATCAAACATTGTTTGATATCACGTAATATTCCAAATTATTCCATTATAATAAGTACTTATTTGAAATACATATAATTTTCGATCTATTCGAGTGATATTGGTGAAACTTTTATGAAATTCATATAGAACCATAATAATTATTAATCTAGAATTGATTTTATTATTAACTAGCTTTTGCTCGCGGCTCCGCCCGCGTTAAGTAGTTTCTCTGAGATAAAATTTTCGCTTTATGTTTGTGATAAAACGGTGCCTATATTTTAAGTTAGACCTCTAGCAATACACTTGTGAAAACTGTATTAAATTTCATGCAGTAGTTTTTGCGTGTTTGGTATATAAACATACAGATAGACAAACAATAATCTTAAAAACTGTAGTTTCCGCTTCTGTTGCTCTAATAAAGGTCCTCCATATTTGTTATTTTTCCATATATGTGATGTACAGATATCGGCCTGTTACAATTTAATTTATATGCAATATAAATTATGTAACTTTCTATGAGCTGTGACGTTAATAAAATTACATTTTGTGTATGCCTAATAGGATTTTAGATTATATTAGCAGCTGAGATATAACTTTGTGTTTCACTAGGGAGAAGCCTTTTATTACATTAGGCGGTTATTTCGTGTTTCCATCGCCGGCCAAGAGGATATTTGTAGGCCTAGGTAATATATGAAAACTTGCAAGTAATCAATAGCCGACAGGCTTGCTTCTTATTATCATGAGATCGAACAAAAACATGGCGAAAATTGGATGTGGGTGTGTGGATGCATCTCTAACTATCCCTTCGGAGATAAAGGCGTGATATGTATGGATTTTTATTAACAATCAATTGGTATCAATTAAGTAAACATTAGATGAAAAGATAAGAAGCAAATTGCCAGCACAGTGTGCGGCCACACGCGACCGACTTCACAATAAATTAAAAATTTAATTAAACTAGAGGGTGGTCAGAACTGCTTGATAAACGTTTGTTACTTAGTTTGTTCTTATTAATTATTCGTGGGGACTGTTAACGATGTATATTTTAATTGTGAAAAAAAAAGCATTTATATTGCTAATGCGATAGGTCAGCAAACTCTAGCAAAAACACTTCAATTATATTCATTCGATGTTAAAATATAGAGTTCATTTTGTATTTTTTATATTCGATTGAGTTAATTTAGAGAGAGGTTAAAGAATTGAATTTTTTACAAAGTTCGATTCTACACTAAATTAAATTTTCTTGTATATTGTTTCGTTTTTTATTATATTTAATCTTTAACGTAAATTACCTATTGTGATAGCGTATTCAGTTTCGAAATAAAATTATAGGGAACAAGTTCGTAATTAGCCATGTCTGTGGTACCTTATTTATTAACGTACTAGCTTTTTCCTGCGGCTCCGCCCGCGTGATAAAGTTTTACCAGGATACATTTTTTCTCGAGTTAAAAAGTAGCCTATAGCACTCAAGAGTAATGCAGCTTCCTATTAGTGAAATATTTTTTTAAATCTAGTCAGAAGTTCCAGAAATTAACCTCTACAGACAAACAAAGTTACAAACTTTTCCTTTTCAAAATATAAGTATAGATAAGTCTGTTAAAAAGTAAACGAAAGACACAAGGGTTATAAAAATGTATGAAAAGAATTAATAGAAGAGATGAGCAGCACCTAACCTTAAAAAAGGGATGAGGATATGAGTTGTAGTTATTATATGCTATGGGCATGTAAGGAGGAATGTAATGCACATTACAAACCTAAGGAAGAACGTTGATGGTGGCCATGTAAAAGCGCACTTTGGTGCGCACTCTAAAGGAAATGCTTGAATTATGTGAAAGGAAATACACTTCGCTTCACTTGGTTTTGATACATGCATGCGAAAAGGGAGTGGATGATGAGATGACGGCTGTATGGGAGGTTTGGAAGTGGAAACCCTGCACTGACCTCGAAAATTCTAACCAGAACAGAAGAATGAAAATGATAAAAGAACCCTACATACATACTTCTATGTAAATATGATTGCACCAATTCTCAAGTAGGTACCGAAGCAAAATGAATCTTTGAAAACCATTGGCATATATCCACGAAAGTAAACCTTAAGCAATCAAACTATTACTTTAAAAACTTACATATCCTCGTATCGTATGATTTTAGTTTAAGAAACCCGCTACTAGTCTAAGATTCATATATATAAAAGTTCTTCGGAGAGATTTTAAACGCATAAGTATTTGAAAATTTTAACACATAAAACATTAAACGTCTATAAAATTTCCTACAACGAGTGTATTTTCTTAAATCCATGCATCCTGCTGCTAGTGGATATTTTAAATCGTGCGCTTCACACTATAATATGGGAAAAAGATTTATGAAAACAAGCAGTATTATGCTTATTAAAAACATTTTCTCTATAAAATACTTGCTATTATTCAGTGAAAATATTTAAAACGATATACTAGCTTATCACAGTGTATTATAAGGAAACCTGCACAATATCTAGCAATGTTTTATAAACAAGGTAATATCTATGTGAAGTTTCTCAAACCGTCGTAGGCCTGCGTAGTGGACTAATGGCTATAATACTCTCAGTAGTAAAGAAGGTCCTTGCTCAACAGGGGTCTGAGTTTAGTGTTCAGAAACAAATACAAAGTTTTTATCATGTTACAATGTCTAATGACTGTGTATACAACTTTAGCGTTCATTAGAACTTCAGTTTCTGGAAGACGACTTTTGTAAAAAAAACACCTTTTTGCCCAAGTACGTCTACTTGGGTGTTTTTAGCAGACAGTCCACGTAAATATGTTATTCACTGGTGCATTTAATTTAGTGTACTGCTTCAATGACTCCGATGTGGACTTGTGTGGCGTTCGGAAAAATGTGGGCGGCGAGTGTTTGAGTATTTCAAAGCAACCACGTTCGGAGTGGAGAGTTGTTATGTCCCAATAGGGTTGTCACACGTATATTTTTTTAATTGACATAATTTAATAAGAAATACTAGTTTTGTTTCCTACAATATTAATTTATATGTATTTTACTAGTTGACCGAACAGACGTTATCCCGTCTGAACTATAAATTTGCAGCGCGCATTCTGTCAATCGCTGAAATTAACTTTTCTTAAATTTTCTAATTTTCCGCGTATTTTTTTGAATTTTTGCTTTCTTAAGAACCTTCTGACAATAACAAACACAAAAAAAAAATAGTGAATTCGGCCCAGCCGTTCACGCGTGATGGTGTGACCAATGGAAATAGGGATACATTTATATATATATATATATAGATTATAAAGGGGAAAACTAAGGCTTTCTTGACTCGAGTGATATACTCTATAGGTGCAGCAAAGGTCTTAAAATGATATACTTTCAATGCAAACTAGTCTTCAAAATTCAAAGGAAGCGTACTTCAACATAATTTTCTTGGAAAATCTTATTAGTTTGGTTTTATTCAATTCCTTTTTTGTAAAGATAATTTTCAATGGTACCTATATTTTATGTGTTTTGTGAATGTTTATATGATTTTTATATGCTTTTTTGCGATTTCATTAGAAATTCGTCAATATCACGCAATTTTGAGTTATTTCCTCTGCACCGCGGTCAACGTATGTCAAAGGTCAATAGCATTTCAAAACAAATAGTTCATATTCCGATATGATATGATTCCGATTACATGAAGTGTGAGCCTAGTGACCATGACCACCATTTTGTAGATTACGTTTATGAATGAAACTTTACGCCCAAAAGGGACCGCCAAATAAGTACGTACGTAGTACGTACGCCTCTTACGTGCAGTGCCTACAGGTCAGATGAGGTTAGTAAACAATATTATAAAGGCCGTTGTGTTTAATTTAGATTATTTTCGCATTTAGTTTGTTTGAAAAATTAGATTTTTGTAGTTTTGTGTAATAACTTTTTTGATAATTTTAAAGTGTTTTGATCAAATAGTGGGGTTCGTGTTTCCATTTAATGTCGCTATGTCGTCAGCACTCTGTATAGTATTTATTTATAAATCATCTTCCACCTTCTTTTAGGTATATGGGTCAGCTCAACAGTTTTCAATGTTGTTGTGGAAAGGATTTGGCTTATTTTTACGATCTGTTGCCTTGCTGACGTAAACCCCTCTGAGGAATCCAGTCTAAGGGTAAATCGCGTTAGAAAAACAATGCTACATATTATATGATTATTGTGGTTACGAAAGGCGGGCTACGAAATTTAAGTTTGAAATAATAGATAGCATACGAAAGAATGATATTGATGCAAATCCTACTAGTTTATTAAATAATAAACAGATTAAAAGAACGTCATTAATATGATTCCTATATGTCCTGGAAATAAGAAATCTTCATAATTATAGAAAATTGTAACACATTAGTAACTAAATTATTAGATACCTACTAGGTTTTCCTTGCGGCTTTGCCCACGTGAAAGAGTTTTCCAGGATAAAAGTGGCGCTATATTTTTTCCCTGGATAAACTTTTTAAGAGGAACGATTCCGTCATACGTGTTTGTTGTGTAACTTTAACCGTTTACGTACAGCACGGAAGCTCTCAAAAAGAATAAATTTTCTCGGTTATTGCAACATTTCTCATTGATCCTCGGCTCCTATTGCTCATAGCGTGATGTTATATAGCTTATAGCTTTCCTAGATAAAGGGGCTATCCAACACTAAAATAATTTTTCGATTAAAACCAGTTATTCCTAAGATTAGCGCGTTCAAACAAACAAACAAACTGTTCAGCTTTATATAATAGTATCGATTTAAATGGAGAGTAGAAAATTGGCTCAATGAAGGAGTGGTTGGTTGATAACAGCTGTAAAAACAGAACCTAGTTTTATATACAGAATAGAAAAACCAACGATACGGAGAGCTGTATATTATAAAGGTACGTTTCTGTGCAATAAGATTGTTTTTCCTATAGCCAAGTACGTGACGTGATTCATGTTGTGTCTTTGCTGCCGGCGCGGTCACTGTGACCCGCAGTTTTTGTGACACCTGGGTATTCGTATAATAGGTTTCTTTAGAGGCCGTCTAAGAGTTTTTTGGCTGTTTATAAATAAAGCGTTTAGTGACTTTTTATTTTTACTAAATGTATATTATTAGGTTTGATTTTAATTCCCTTTTAGCAAGCGTTTTACTGCGACTAGGATTTACGTACATAGCTGTAAAAGACCAAAGCATTTTGTTAACCTAGGAAGATAACTCTTGAGAGATTAACTAATCTTTTTGGAGGCATCTATGTGAATATCGACTGAGTGGGTCCATTAAAGCATGTACGAGAGAATCCAAACAACCAAAACTCTGGTGGTACAGGCACAACGTTCGATGGAATGTTATCGTTTTGAGATCGCATAGATGGCAACACTAAAACTAGCGATTGATCCAGGTGACATATGTCACTGATCACAAATTGCATCTAGACGAGAGCCAATTTAACTTCCTGTCGCAGCCACGTCTGAGATAGCGTTCGCGAGCGCGAATCCTCGCGGGATTGCGGAGACCGCAACGGTGCAGTGCGTGAACTCTGTTAAAACATTCGTGTATAACGTAAAGTACCTATTTCTTGCAATATATTTGTATTGCTATTTGTTGCTGTTTAACTCTTGTATTGGCCAAATGTGCGAATTCGGCACATTTATAAGGAATTGTTCTGCCGCCTCCATATTATGGTTTTAAAGATTAGTTCTCATTTCGTCATTGCATGCGACGCAACGCTTCCTCTCAGTTTTAAACTTTATATATCTTATATACTTCATCTAGTCTTATGGATACCTACCCAACACCATAGAAACGGAGAAAGTCGTTTTGTCGGACTTGCTGGCCTTTCGAGCCAGATTTTACCTACCTAATGACCTATGGTTCAGCTTTCTTCTGATTTATTTATCCTACATACCGCGTAAATTCCATGGTAGCCTACTTTTGGGTATGCAGAACGGGATCGGGAGGTCGTTTAGCACTATGATTCGTATTACTGTGCATCTCGGGTTCGTGCTGTTTCTAATAATAAGGCCGCGGATGGCGCTGCGCGGTCGCGACGCTAGTGGCTTTTAGTCATCTATAATGAGCTACAACAGACAGGGAATAGATACTTTAGCGATTTTTTTTAAATGCCTCCCTACCCTATGATATTATTAACTGTGAGGATATTATGAACAAAAGTAGACAGTACTAGTAATTTATTGATAAAAATGAAAATTATAATGCCAGCCAACCATATATTACATAAAATAGGAGTATAATTTAATCTTCAAGCAAAATAAATGAAAGAATGAAGAGGTTTATGAGAAGAATGATATAGAAGTATTTTAATATGGTAAAGTGTATTCGTTGACTTATCTACCGCTGCTTTATACACCGCCTTCCTTACTTCTGGCGCGGTGAAAATAAAAGCAACTTTTTCGGCTATTAACTATAAATTAGATTTTTATATGTGATAGTTGATTATAGTAGCTATAACTAATATAAGACTGCTTGAATGGTCGAATTTAATGAATTCCCAAAAAATCTTTTCCAGGTACTCATAATCATCATTATCAGCTCTGTATTATATACTGTCCCACTGTTGGGCACGGGCCTCGTCTACTACTGAGAGGGATTAGGCCTTAGTCCACCACGCTAGCCTAGTGCGGATTGGTAGACTTCACATACCCTCGAAATTCCTATAGTGAACTTCTCAGGTATGCAGGTTTCCTTACGATGTTTTCCTTCACCGTTAAAGCACGCTTGCTTTCACGGCTTTCACTGAATTATCGCTATAATTCACAAAGATTACATACATAACTTTTTAGATAAGCCAGAGGTGTGTGCCCTTGGGATTTGAACCTGCGCACATTCGTCTCAGCAGTCCGTTCCACAAACAACTAGGCTATCGCCGCTTCAGGTACTGCTATCGTGTTAATAGTAAAGGAGTTGAAGAGTAAGCAGTAGACGAGGCTTATGTTCTTATAATAAAATTTGCCTGGGAAAAGTGACCCTTATGGACCTGATCGTAAGTGGAGCAGGATCTAGATAGTACGTCGATTGACGAGTGATTACCCTTAACAATGGGTCAATATAATTATGCTGGCCTCTTTGAATCCCAATGTACACAGATTATTTTGTATTATGTCCTTATTGTCGAATTCACGGTATGGGATATCTAGTTATTTATGTTAAGTTCACTGAATTAATAATAACTTCGTATGAATGCGGATAACCATCCTATTTCATTCATAGATACGTAAATCTGACAATACGTAATGAATGTATTTTTCATTGCGGTCACCATTCATAAAAGAACATTTTACTACCAGTAGACGTCTTAGTAACAACAATATTTAAATTTAAATATGAAGGAAGACGTTTCCACAATTAAATGACAAATTGCAAAATTAAATGTCAAGTATTTAATTTCACAAAAAAAAAATGCTATCATAAAGTGGATTATTCATCTAAGGTACAGGCGTAGAGCGAGCGGTTTAAAATTCCATTGTGCAGGAAAAAGAAGTACAAGAAAGCTTACAATTCCTCGTAGACGCAAAAAACTACAATGAAGGTATAGAAAAACGTTTTGTAATAAATCTTAGTATGAAAGTACGAAAAATATATTTTATGTTGTATCCGTATATGATACGTTAAAGTATTTTACGAACAGAGTTTTTGCTGGACCGCCGGTTTATACATTATGTTTTAGTTTAAACAATAAAGCGTCAAATCCACATCTGAGTATGCAGGGCATATATTTAAAGTGGTAAAGCCTTGATGTAGACATTTATCTACGGTGTGATTTGGCCCGGTTTCATTGGAGTAGTACCACTATTTCATGAAAACCATTGTGAAGTCCACAACATACTGTTGCAAAAGGTGATCCAATTAATTGTTTTCGTTCTATGTACAAAAAATAATTTTGGCCCATGTCTCTCATTCCAAAATAACACTTTTGTCTCCATTGTGGTGTAAATATTCATCTCCGACCTCTTTAAAAGTAAGTAAGCACATTTCTGTTTACTTAAATTAATTTATGTAAAATATTTGGTATACCCAACGTGCTTCCATCCTTATTTATATTATCTTTTAATACTGTCATAGACAAAATATGAATATAGACGTTAGTGAGGGCGCGAAGCCCGCACTCCCGCCATTTGCAATGCTGCACCACCGTCTTCGGATGCTTGTTGTCTCAACTAAGTATGATTTAGATGCAAAGTTCTCGGCTCCTTTCCTGAAATAACAAACTTTGGTGTGAAAATTGTCCCGCGAAGAGCGAATGTCTGCGTTGATTTGTGGTTACTATGCGATAACTTGATATTTTTGATGATTGAGATCATAAGTAATGTTGCTTGAAGTATAAGAAATAGATGTAATGATATTGCGACGTTACCGTACCGGATATTAGATTTTACAATAAATACTCAATAGTTCAAACTATATAAAAAACGATACTGAAATTATTTAGTTTGTCATTGTTTTATTTCTATAACGGAGGCCCAACTCCATAGATATAGTGACCACAAGACCCGCAAAAGGAGTACTAATGATGTGCTAGTACTAATCGTCTAGTGTCTCTTGTTTTGCGCCAGGCATTCCATGTGTGTCGTTCAATGACCTATTTATTTATATAACTACTGTAGAAACACTTTCAGTGATATTCATAACCCTTTATATTGTTATTATTGCTCTAAAAAGAAAAGTCGTGTAAAAGCATAAAATATTTTGTTGTTATGCAACATGTAGATTACGAATTTCGACGCAGACTTGAGGGTGATGTGAAAATTTGCTTCCTTCTCAGTTTTGAATATCTTTTGTATTTCACAAAGAATTCTACCTTGCCGTCGCAACCGGAAAGTGTCAATTTATCTACGAGTCCTTTGTATTTATTTATCTCTTACCTTGTAACACTATGGATAAAATACTTCTGTGAAATTTGAAGTCACATAGCGCTGAGATTTTAGGCTTCATTTACATACTAAAATATTTGTCAGTTGATTACGCCATGTCCTTTGGAAATGACTATTAATCTCTTCAGATTAATGGTCTAGAAATTGTATTCAGTTTTAGTCTTGGATATAATTTTGTTATTTTCCACATAACTTGACTAGAATTTGTTATAGACTTGCTAGTTTGATGACACCATGTTTATAGTTAAAATACGCGTTTAGTGTTCGCTTTATTTTTTTCATCTTATACAGAGTTATTATGACATTGCGTTATTAAATGAAATCATATAATTTTCTTCTTGTAAACAGCACTTTACAGTACATGGATGTAAAATGAGAAAGTGTAAATGTCGAACAAAATAAATATTAATAAAAAGTATTTTTAATTTTACAGACTTTAATGCCAGTAATGGCATAGTAGTAATACTACTCTAAGAGAATTCGTTGCAGCGGCAACACCATACATTCAGTCATAAATATACTCACGCACGCGCCACATTCACTGCTAAACTACATAATTATAAAAAATTGGATGATTTTTAGCTCAATTTTCACAGAGGTAAATACGAATATGTGGTTCCATTTATTAACGCAATGTCAAAATGACCCCGTATACATGCTAAGGTAATTTAGTTTTCTCGTTATTGTGTACCTATTATATTTTTAGTGCCTAATAGAATATAAGATCTATTCAGTTTATTACATAAACATTCCCGTTCGGTTGACTGTTAACCTCGGTTTTATTATTAAGGCACGGTCAAGTAATGATAGTCTATGAGCCTGGGTTAATACCAACGTTAAATAATGTACTTTATATGCAAAATTAATGTAAGTATTACTCACCTAATCTCCATTTGTTTTTATTAACAAACTAACAGTTCGCCCAAAGCCAAAGAATTTAAGTATCGAATTCTTGTTAAAATTTGAATAAATCATTTAATTTTAAAATTTTGTGAACATTGGAAAAAATAGACTGTAAAGTCGGCGCTTTACTTGGTTTTGTTAAAATAATTATTACGTATTTAAACTAATCCTAATACATTAAAATATTTAAATATTAGTGGGATCATTGAAAAGCTAGGCTCTTATCATGGCAAATCTTGAAAATTGGAGAAATATTTTCGGAGTTGTACGTACCTATTCAAACAAAAAACGATAAATAGGCTACTCATCTAATGTGTTTTTGTTCCTGTCCTTACTAGTTCTTTATTTTGTTACCTCACCTAAAATATACGAACTAAAATGCACGTATCCTATAGTTTGCTTTATTTCATATATTAAAAGCTAACACGGGTTCACTAGATAGCTATAAAACGCATGCATGCGACAAACAACGGTTCACTGGCTGCAAAACGCTATTGTGATTGCTATGACTTTGACTGGATTTCAGTGAAACTGACGTTCTCCGTCCAATTACCGTGGGTAACAAATACAAACCGATATTGGCATTTACCGCGAGATAATAATCTTTTCATAGGTTTAGAATACTTGTTTTATTCAGATATATTTAAGGCGTTCTCAATGACATCGTAAGATGACGCTTATAATGTTTTAACTGGTAGCAAATTTTATTTTATCCTATATTGACATGAGACACTTATACCGTGTGATTTAGAAGTTGAATAGTCTTAAGAAAAAAACCGTTAAACATTTATTGTGCTCCAACTGTCACAATAAAATTATCTAACATGTTTAAATATATTCTATTTCGTAACAGTGCAGTAAACCATCAAATTGAATCGTTGAGCGTGACGTACGCGAGTGCATATAACTGGCGGAATATATAATATGGAAGCCTGTACAAAAACTGTGAAACCAAACAATTACATAAGCATACATATGGCCGGTAATTACAATATTACGGTTGCTAATTCTGTTCGGACAAATGCGGAGGGCATCTGCTTTAAAAACAAATTAAAATGCGATATTAATGTTATGAAAACAGCGTTTGCGGTGAACCTGTAACTACTAACAAGGTAACCTCATCTTATAAATGGATATGAATATGTAAAGAAGTATGAGGTTTGCTTCATTTAAGATTCTTATCCAGGTGACATCCTACTAATCGCATTATGTCATTTTATTACTAATACTTGAACGCAAAAAGCGCTGAACGGGTTTGGATAAAATTGGGTATATAGCTACACCACTTCCTGTATTAATCTATGTTATGGTTACTTTCTTGAGAAAAGTTCATAAGACTTTTATTTTGAGAAAAGTTTTTCAGATTGGCGAAATCACTATTTTATAATATAGAGTTCATCCAAAAAAATTACTCTTAAGTTACTAAAAGTCTTTCTCTGGTTGTATGCAAGTATAATTATAGTATCAGCTCTGTATCAGCCCGGAGTCTAGAAGATGTGGTTGACACTGCGATAGGCTTGAATGTTACTTTCTTACCTTACAAAAATTAAAAAGAATATGGGACAAATCCCAATTATGATTTGAATTTCAATATTAGATAATATTATAGCTATAGTCGGCACAATAGTTAAACATTATAACGTTTGTAAACGTCTAGCAGAGTGGAATTGATTCGAAAACATTCAGCGCACATTCGGACGTCTATTTTATTCGCCATTTACGTTGTTGCACTCACGTTCTTACTGAAAACTACGCGACAGTGAATCTCGCTAGCAAAATTAAATCTACCCACACCATATTGGTGCACTGTTTATTTACTTTTACGACGCAAGGTACAACACTTACTAATAGAATATTTGATCGCACCTTCGTGTTATAAATGCATTTTGAATAGCTCACTTCAGTGACATCATTATGGATTATGCTGGTGACAGTTTATTCAGCAAAATAGAAACAGTTTATACAATGTAAAGAGTCATAGTTCCACATATTGTATAGGGTTCTGATTTCGTGTGCTTAGTCGATTTAGAGGCGAGAGCCATACTTGTATCGACTAGCGAGGTTAATCGACTGTTGTTAGTCTTTCACTTACCTTACCAATTACCATCTATTACAGTGAGGTCAATATGTCGAACCTGTATAAAAATGTAGAGTTACGTCATTCTTCTAGTAATTAGTACGCTGTTTTAAACAGATTATCATGAACGGCTGTAGAGATTTGTTTTCACTTTTTAAATCTAGCAAATCTCAGACCGAAAGAAGGTTTTCCTATTAAAATGAAATACGAAGTGGAACGGTTAGATGTCCTACTTTGAGAAACAGTTTACTATCGGAAAGAAAGATCATTAAATAACGTCAAGCTTATCTGGATTTCTCTGTCAATGCTAACGGTTTGTTATCTAGTATTTGCTAGTTTTAATACTGTTATAGATACATAAATCTTTTTTGAAATATCACAGGAAATTGTGGTGAAAGCAATTTTAAATATCAGACACAAAATAAATCAAACATTGTCTTGGATTTAATCTGTTTGGAAGTAAGTTGCATGTATTATAACTTACTTATGACTCTTCTGCCATTAGGGTGTTTAATTCAGATGTTCACTTCTGTAAAGACCCTTCCTGTTGTATAAAAAAACTCAATTCAAAATTATTTCACGACGCTGCTTCTTGCCCTCCCAATCATACTTTGTCCATGGGCTTTGTCACGTAGTAAATTAAATATTTTGCTACAAATATCTTCGTATTTTGATATAACAAACTCTTACCATTTGTCATCTACCGCCCTTGTAGGGTCCGGTCTGCGCAATATGTTTGCACATGTTAAGAAAACTTTCGGCCGTCTGACTCAGGTTAATCCTTCTGGGAATCCAACCATGGCCTAACGACATGAAGGATTGTTCGACTAGAAAATCGATTCGAAGACCTCAATTCAAAGTCAACATAATTAAATAAGGTTAAGATTTTCTTAGTAAAGAATCCTAAATATATTTGTGCCGTGGTATCTTATAAGTAATTTCTATTATATTTATTTTGATTTATAAAATGGATGTAGCAGGCATTACAAAGTTATATTATTAAAAATGTTAAGAACAAATTTATTATAGCCTTACCAGGAAAATAAAAAAACTTCTTGGGAGCGCCACTTTTGCCTTTTTTTACAGTGCAAGAAAATAAATTTAATATTTTTCCCAAAACATGTCGAGGTTAATATTTTCTTGGTCGAGCGATACACAGCATACGCGCATCCGACATTGATGTTGTAAAAGCAACGTTAGCTATGCGTAGTGTGTAGTGATCAAACGAGATGGTGGCTCTGACTCATACCAGCCTCAGGGCATACATCGCAAACAATTCCAAATTACCTTCACCACTGTTTGTTACTTACCTCAGCTTTATCGAAGAAAGAAAACACTTTGAACCGCATTTAGTGGGTCAGCATAAAAAAAAAATTGGGGTTGTTTGATCGCCGCTGACTCAAATTAGTCCAGCATGGTGGACTAAGAACTTTCTCTCCATTAATGTCGGAGAACACAATCACAGGAAATAAATATTAAAATAGATGAAATATTATGCAAATTAAGGAGTCCTACTAATTTTGATTTGTGTTGTTATTCAGTAAATTCAGTTATGATAAAAGATTATCCAGCTGAAGTAAAACGGCTATTCAAATTCTCGTTCCAATTAATGCAAACAATTGAGCTAGGTATAATTTAATATTAAAATGATTGTATTATTTTAATATAGAGATTATTTCTCTCAAATTTTAGTAGCGCACGAACATTTATTTTCATTTGAATCATAAGGCAAATATTTTTCAAGTATAAATAAGATACACCAATAGTCATCCCAGGTCTCATAACTATAAATACTTAAGTGCCTATTGTTAAACAATGTAATTTAGGAAGTTCGTATTTCCTTGGTATTAAAAAATATGAAATAACGAATGTGTTTGTCATAATACATTATTAAAAGAATACAATTACCAATTTTCTATTTAAGTACCTACTAATTATGAAATAGTTTCGTTATCTGTTACTGCTGCTTAATTTTAATTGTATGTTAAATCGCTAAACTTACATCCTA
Organism: Manduca sexta; assembly: GCF_014839805.1. NCBI lineage: Eukaryota > Metazoa > Arthropoda > Insecta > Lepidoptera > Sphingidae > Manduca > Manduca sexta. The sequence continues at coordinate 7,458,488 of NC_051137.1, forward strand.
TCAGATTACTGCTAACTACGCGCATACAGAGGATGCATAAGTCGCGCGTCTGCCTTCCACTGCAAAGGTATTAGCGGGTGCTTACGTTACTTCATTAACATTATAATATAAATCTGAATATAATAAATGCGCAAGTTTGTTAATATGTTTTTATGAAATTTCGTATAGATAAACCATGTTCTCTCAGTAGTAGAGGAGGCCCGTGCCCAACAGTGGGACATATATAATACAGGGCTGATATTATTAAACCATGTCCTAGATAAATGTTATACAAGCTACTTTTATTTAGTGAAAGGCTTTTTATCTTGGCACAGCAGGGAGAAAAATGTAGTAAGGAAAGAATCAGATGATTTTCATGGTACGTCCAGATTGCAGTTACTTTTATAAGATAACTAGCTTTTGTTCGCGGCTCCGCCCGCGTGAAAAAGTTTTACCCGGATAGAAGTCCCACTTTATTTTTTTCCGGGATATGAAGTAGACTAGCCAGGAGTGATCTAGTTTCATATTAGTGAAATTTAAACTCAATTTATTAGTAAGTCTTCAGCTTTATATTTATATTACTATAGATATTTACAAAAGCTTATGGGGAAAATGGATGTATGTACCAAATATAGATTTGAATTACCCTGTAATAACGATTTTGAACATATTTAATAACGAATAAGTACATATAAAATTGATATTATTATATCAATATATTATGTATGTATATATAACATTGTTACCCTTGAATCAATATATTTTACTGTTGAGTACCTATAAACCTACATTGTAATATTGGCCTATATTTTCCATAATAATGGCCCAATTACTAATAGGTTGTTACAGGGTTTTCCTTTGGAAAAAAAGTAAGCTTTATTAAGGTGCCTTCTCAAGCAAGACGGGAGCGATGGCGCAGCGATTTCGTTTTAAGTTGGGTGTTCTATCACCGCGACTGATGTCTTAGAGAACGGCTATTTATATGAATTCCATGACTGCCTCGGTGGCGTAGTTGTGCTGCAGACGCGGTACGGCAGCGCTCCGAGGTCGTGGGTCCGAAACCCGTGTCGGACAAAGTGCTATTTGGGTTTCTGCTGAGAATCAGCCCAGAGTCTGGTATTTGTGCCCGATATGGCGATAGGCTCGCCCCCTATCACATCATGGCCATACTTGGCCAAAAGTGGGTGCTCTGGTTGCGCTTCTGCATACCCCTGTGCGTAATATGTGTTTGTTTTTTTTTATAATGGCATATTAGCCTTTAATTAACCCTATTAAAATTTTAATGACGCCTAATCTTTATATGTGTGGTGTCTACGAGTGCTGCCTCCGGGTATATCTTACTATATATAAGCTAATTAGAAATGTGAAAGTTATTAAACCAATTTAGAGGCCTTTATTTTATGTTTGTTAAAAGTGAACGCAAGAGCCGCTAAAAAATAAACGCAAAGGCTATTAAACGGATTTTTGATAAAATTTGGCATGCAGACCATGTCTTGGATTATCATATGATTGTAAACGACTTGTTACCATAAAAAAGGAAAATGAGAATTTCAGGGAAGCCGTCAACAAAATTATTATATATAACAAGACATATGCAAACGTAAATGTTTAATCGCAATGCGTTTAATGCACGTTTTAGCTGCGTTTGAACTATCGTCAGCTTGTTTAAACGATGTAGTGTATTACACAGCTCCTTATCATTCTGCCGCCGTTTCTCCGCCGCTTCCCACTTTGTACGAAACGCTACCTTAACGATAACACATAAGCTATTTTGTTATCCCCGGAATGTATAAATAAATACTGAAAAACAATTTCTTGTTGAAGAATTCGTACAATCTTGTTGCGAAACAATGAATACGAAAAGGTCATTAGCTATGTTTTCTATTTGGCTATTTATACGAATATAAGTATATTCACGAATTAGGGTAATGATCTACAGTGGAATCTTTGTTCGAAGCTAATTTAGATTCAACTGGTTTATAATAGGCCCAAGTTATTTATTGAATATGAAAACGAGTTCACAAACTTTGTAATAACAAATGTATATGGCCAATATAAAACTGACGGAAGGATTTGATCCAATGTGGCCCATTTATGGGATACAAGTTAGGGACTGGGTTACTACAGTTCGAATAGAGGGCTATATCAGAAAATATTTATTTAAAAAAAATATATAATTATCAATCGTTCAAATTGAAAGTGTAATTAGTTAATTAATTAATAAGGTCGTGTATAGTGCCCGGTACGGAAGTTGCTTTTATTGTTAGACCAAATTAAACCAAATTCAACATTGTTTTCGTAAATTTGTTCATGTATTTATCTAGCTTAACTAACAATTTTAATTAGTCACCGACTCCGAAATTGGTAACGTTATATATTTTTTTGGTTTTTGAAGGCGGTATAATTTTTGTTAAAAAGGTTTTTTTGTCTTTTTCCCGTCATAAAGTTATAGAGCATCCTAGAAGGTAGTTTATTTTAACAAAAAATATACTTTTGAGTTAGGTCACTTTAGTTCTAAAGGTGCCAAACATCATTATTTTTTTACTAAACTGACACATGTGTCGTCACACTTCCTCCCGTTGTCATACAGAGTTCAAGATTTGTCAGAGAGTACCGGATAAGCAAGAGTATTAATGAATCCATTGCGTGCATGTGTGAGTGCAAAAGTGTTGAGTTACAATAAAAAATTCTCCTGGGATCCATTGAAGAATATCATCCCCGGTTATTTGTGAAGCTATTTATCTTGAGAGTGATAGTTTTGTTGATTTGTTTTTCTTCCAACGGGGTGATCATAGTGTATCTACTATGATAGTTGAATTTTATTCCAACTATCTTATTAAAGCTCCGATCATAGATACCAGTAACTTTATTGTATACCGAATTCTTTTAGAAAACAAAACGGTATACGTAAATACGAATATTATAATGACTTATTTCCCACGCCGTTTGCATTATGAGCAAAAGATAAACATTTTATTTGATATCACATTATTACGCGAAAATAATGTGTATATAGTAAATTATTTTTAGCTTCCGAGAAAACATTTCAGTCTCATCTTTTACTTCAGAATTTGGAAGTATGCTTTAACTTTGTACAAGCTAATAACTACACAGAATATCCTTCAAGTTCTTACAAAATAACAGAAACAAAAGTTTGTAGTTTTCTTTGTTCTTTGTGTTACGTATTATGCATAATTTATATTTGTAGGTAAGATATATTTTAACGAATCAACAAATATTTCATAGCTGAAAATTTAAAATAGTCATAATATTATGTGTACTGTGAGGAAATCTTCATACCTGAAAAAAGACTGAGGCGTGAACCCTCCCTGTGCTAGGGGGACACGTTCCCAGCAGTGGTGTTGTATATTATACAGGCTATATGTGTATTATTTCTTCATACAACTCATAGGACACTATAAATTTATCGACGAAGTTTTTTGTATTTTGTGTGTTACTACATAGTTTTTGCTGCTGCTACACCTGTGTAACACTCTTTATTGCAATCTGAACACAATAATTAAAATCCTACTATACCTTTTCGATATAATAAAAGATTAATCAATTTTCAGTTTAAATCTATGCTAAGTTCCATACAAATCCATTAAGCTGTTTATTCGTAAATCGCTTAGAAACTACCAAATAGACTCACAGTGTAAATATTACTAGGGTAGATTACAGTATCATTGTATTGGAGATTATCCACTAATAACTAATATGACGTATTTAGGCAACATATTTAATTGTATAAACGAATTTAAACATGCACCATGCTCAAATCATGGCACGCATTGAAAAATACGTGTTAAACTACCATGTGTAAGTTCATTAACATTAAACTAACATGTTAAACAAAATAAGGGGTTTCAAAATGTAGAGGAACAAACATTATACGCATCATTCGACAATGGTACGCAAATTTATGGTGGTAGAATAGACTATAGCTGCTTCGAGCAGGAGTCCAAATGATGGTAACAAACCATATTTTCGAAATACATATTAAAGAATATTGCGTTGTATCCCAGGGCTGCCTGTCAGTCACCAATCTTAGAAAAAAGGTACAAATAATAGTTAAAACATTGATTTGTTTTTCTGTTGCATTACTTATAATTATCAATGATGTTATATAATGGATTTAAAGCCGACAGAGGTAAAACTAACTTAACTGATTATACTCGTGTAATCCGATCATATAATGGAAAATACTCTAGCCTACCACATTACATATACCGCATTAATTAAAATACTAGACTTAATCAAAATATGAGCCCAATTTATCTCCAATTGAATGGGGTTGGACCTGTAAACCGTCATGTGAGCATGTTCGATGTTATAATTAACAATGTGACCTTTGCGGAAACAAGATTATAATAATAATATCAGCCGTGTATTAAATACTGTACCACTGCTAGACGCAGGCCTCCTCTGCTATTAAGAGGGTTTAGGTCTTAGTCCACCACGCTGGCCTAGTGCTGTTTGGTCGACTTGACATATCCTTCAAAATTCACATAGAAACCTTCTTATTTATACATGTTTCCTAAGGATGTTCTCCTTCACCGTTAAAGCAAGCGATAATTCTAAAGGAATACACACATTGCTATAGAAATGTTAGAGATGCGAGTGGGTTTCGAACCTGCGGATATTCGTTTCGGCAGTCCATTTCACTCCCATCTAGGTTATTGCCGCTATAAAAAAAAAAAACAAATTATGTATTAGAGTTACTTTATCGAGCTCGTATAAAAAAAACTACAAATCAGACTATATTTCTACTAAAGATATACTATTAAGTATGTATTAATACGAACTTGTTAGACCACAAAGGTTATAATTACTAAAATGCTTCACAACCAACACAAGAACTGCGTAATAAGCTCGACACCGCGACCAGGGCCAACACAGTGACCTCTTAATGAACTCGACAATGCTACTAGCATAGTAACAGCTTCGTAGTGAATTGGATACTGCTGAACGATAATGACGACGCGCCTTTTTATACAATTATTTTCTTAGGTTTTTTAAAATCATTCAGGTTTTCGTTAGGGAAGAAATAAAATCCAAAATTGGTATAACACGTATATTATGTTTAGCTGTTGCGCTGACGCTGAGACTTGTTGCCGAAAAACACTACATTGCTTAAAAAACTGATGGTTATTTAAGTTGCTGATGCTACTATCAGATTTATAATAGTCTTTCTCTAGTATAAGTTACCAGCGCCTGCGCGTTGCCTTATATAAAGTAGTACATTGTGCTCAAGTAGAAAATTTGAAAAATGAAATTTACTTGTTTAAGAAGTCAATTATTTCATATTCGAATTATAACGTACCTGCAGACTACACTCACAATTACGTAGCAGAAGTTCTCTGATATTAATTTGGACAAATTATAGTCGTCCGTAATCATAACATATAGAGGTAACGCTCAGGATTCTGTTTATGAGATCTATCTAGTGATAAGTACCTACTTCGGTTATGTAGATTGTAGGAAACGATCGCAAGTGTAATTTCAAGACGGTCATACACTTGTAGTGGTGAGTAGTTGAGGATAACATCATTGTTTCTTCGTTGAATGTATGTAGGTAATATTATGTTTATTGCCAATATTAATAATATTATATACTTTTTTACCGAAAAACGGATTCCTTGTAGGATTACATTCTTCGTTCACATGTCAGTGTACGTAGAAATATTATTTTCATAATGGAGAAATCATGTTGAAATATTAGCACTTATGGACATTGTTTCACTATCAAATGGAAATGTGGGAAGAAATGTTGTGGTGTAAGAGATAAATAAACCTGAAAATCACGACCCTTGTAATATCCATGTGCTAAATAGGAGCTTTTATAATGAAAGGTAATTATAATATAAACAAATAAGAATACATTGTAAAATTCATGTTGAGAAAATCTTTGTTTCAAGTCTTACTTGATTTTACGAGTCGTTTATGTTACACTCCAGGACAATGGCGTACCTTTTTTGGAGGAAGAAATTCGGGCCAACAATTATAAGACCGTTATGCTTGATCCAGAGCGAATTAGGAAATAGATTAAACACATCACATACGTTAGCTAGGTACATGTATGTGCATCTGCGTCCTTTTTTAATCAAAATAAACGTTTATCTCTTTCTATGAAATAAATCATTTGAACTAATACATTAATTCTTAGATCAGTAATGACCCCAATCAATGATATAACTTTTCCAGATACATAAAAATCAGATTATAGTTTCCATCCGAACGCTCGAGGCGTCATTTGCGTTGAATTAAAAAAGGTAGACAGAAATTTACATCTCATGTTTAAAGAATATCTTCCTTTGTGATATGAACATTTTTTCGTGTTCAGCTTTTGCAAGTCTAAAATCGGGCGTCAATCATTATTTTTCTTCGTGAAATTAAATGTCTTATTAAAGTATTATTGCCTATTTTAATATTTTCTATAAGTTTTAACCCTTTAGGCGATACTTAAACTTCTAATAAATTTTATATTGCGACTGAAGATATTTTGCGGTTCTTTGTAAAGACCTAAAATTAGTATTGTTGGAAACAACGACAAAAATTGAGCCTTTGGGCAGTTTTAGCACTTTATAAATAAATTATTTGTAGCTCTATTACTTTTAACATTTTAGCCCTTTTATACTTAAAGAGAGACTTTGTTAGTAGTTATCAGCAGTGGACCGTAGGCACATCCGTCTATAAGAACTGATATAGTAGTATAGGATACATCAATTAACCGATCGATCTAAATCGATGATGACCCAAGCTCAATAAAGTATAACTTTTGTAATTCATAAATCAAAAACTTCTAAACCGTAAAAAAATATGTGGTCGAGGTTCAGTCTCCCAACGATGTTATGAGGTACTTATAATAAAGTCAATAATTTTTAAGGTTTTTAGGCTTGGAGGTTATTAATTATTATTTTTTAATTATTATTTTCTTACCAACCACGAGCCCTCGATCGTCCATCTTACCCCTAATCATTGAGATTATTCTTCTGAGTCCCAGATACGCTATATCTGCTTTTATTTGGGGAGGATTTGAGTATTGTGTAGACAGCTTGATGCTGCAGTACCAGCTTACGGTTTACATGTTTTAGAATTACTACATAAGTGACAGTACATCGAATTTCGAATAAATCGATTTGTGAAAGTAGGAATTGAGCTGATGATCTTTAAACTCCTAAATATATGTTCATCAATTACATCTATAACTATTCGAACGGGAGCTACGACTCTAGATACAGACACACATATTCACACTTAACACTTTTAAAATCTTCACTTTGCGTTGGGGTTTAAAAAAACCTAAATCTACAAGAATGCTGAAGTAATGTTCATGGAAAGCAGTGATTTAAAATTAACTGGAAATCTAGAATTCTGCATATCCTAATTATATACAGCTTATGCGTGAATGTATAAGGAGGTAGTGTGTTCGCTTTTTATTTTGTATGCGACACAGAGAAACGGAGCCAAAATTTAATCCTATAAATTTATTATCAAATTAAAATGCAGAGATTCAAGTAAGCTGTTCAAGCTTTTAATTTCGTTTAGCAAGCTACTTCTTTTAGTAAAACGTAGCGATACTTTTGTTATTATTAAAGTCATGTACAATTTTAATGAACTGGCTCGATAAGGTAATATTAACGTCTTATTAAATCCATTGTGAAGTTGTCAGCTCTGCTGTTTCGTATCGTACGGTTAATGCGATTACTGTTTCATAATTGGACAATTATCAAACATTGGGATATACTTATATCAAGTAAGGGGATTGAGTAAGAGGACTCATACTTACCAATCCCCAAGCTTGATTCTAAAGGGTCAGCAATGTGATCATGGTTCTTGTGACAGTGCTTTCTGAACGGTAATGAGCAATTACTACCAGTTCAGTTATTTGACTGCTTGTTTTATTATATATAAAATATGAAATGTTATTATCGTACTCTATATTAATATTATAAAGCTGAAGAGTTTGTTTCTTTGGCACTAATAGAAAGCTACATTACTCCTGAGCGCTATATGTTGTTTTTATACCGGGAAAATACTTACTTGCAAAGCCGCTGGCACTGGCTAGTATTATATACTCGTACATACTAAAACATCGAACTGTACAGACATCATGTATTCTGTTACTATATTACTCATACTTACATTACGGATCCAGGGACAGCCAAATTGCCACTGAGTGAGTGTTCCCTTCTAGTAATAGCTGTCGTATTTATAATCTCTCAGACAATTGTCTCGGCACTTTTTGCAACTACGTAATAAATAAAATACAAATAAATACCTGTACAGAACGCTCATATTCGACTTGACAAATATCGAGTTTGTCTTTGTACATTTTTATAACAATGTTACAAATACTTCAGTCTACCCTCAATGAGATTGATACGAAGAAAACTCAATTTTAAGAAAATAAATCGCTAGGTTTTTTACTATTTGTGTCCTCTCAGCGCAACCTATTTAGTTCATTTATGTCCCTTAGATTTGTATTTTAAGAACATAATTACTAATTATATGTATTAACTATTTGATTACCTGGTGGTAGGTCTCTAGATAGGTACCACAGCAATGTTTATTTCTGCTGCCAAGCAGCACTGTGTAGTCACTGTTGTGTTCCGGTTTGGAGGACACTGTAGCCAGTGTAACTACTGGACATAATGAGACTCGGACTCTCACGTCTCAGAATGGCGAGTCCAGTGGAATACGAAACAATACTTTGTAATTCAAGGTGTTGGATGGTGTTTTTACTGTTTATGGGCGGTTGTATCGCTTACCATCAGGCGAACAACAAGCTCGTCTCGCCATTCAAGGTATAAAAAAATATATATTTATTAATATCGCCATTCCTAATTCCGAGCTTAACTTTATTGCCCTATTACTTCATAATAGATGACTAATGTTTATTAAAATATTAAAATAGTCTTAACCTAGTTCCATTTTAACATGTAAAGGCATGCTCTTATGAGTTAAACAATCCAATACGGTGATATATTACTTTTCATTGCTTTATATCTAAAAATTCGAAACAGCTCCACACTTGAAGATTGGGTGGTTGCATTTTATTCGTGGGTTAGACAGAGAATAAAAGCACACGATGTGATAAAGTACAATTCCTTTGTTACACCGAACTGTTTCCACCGTTTCAGGTATCCTATTTATCCATTTTATTTTGTTCGGAACGTCAATAAGAAGATCGTTAAACATTCCGTTGTTCCTTTTAATTATACGTTTTAAGTTTATTTTATGTTTCTGTCGAGCTAGCTACATTTCAAATGCTTTTTAGAAGTGCAGCGTTTATTGTACGTAACATATTCTGCGTCTCGCACGTTTCCTTGTCACGTACATTTCTCGAACCCCCTTTGGATGTGTAAAAGTTTTAAAGAGCTGCTCGCAGGATGCCATGATGATATATTGTGTTACTTAAATACCGTTTTTATTTAGTTTTTTACTATGTTACAAGTACAAATATGAAATATCATATTTTAATATGAAGTACATAGTCAATTAATTAAAAATAAATTATTTTATACGAACGACTTAATAAACACCTACATAAATATATTATTATTTTTTATGACCACAAACTTTTGAATTTTAAAACATCATTAAATGTAATAAAATATATCACCTAAAAGATACACGCAGAATAATTAATTAATTGGGATAGTATGTCTCAATCGGTCTCATTAGCAGAGGAGGGCTTTCTCGGTAAGGAGAAATCTAATACTAATAGTACTGATAATGAATAGATATACATGTATAACTAGTACCTAGACAAAAGGTAGTCCTAACACATAAGTGTATAGATGTATTTACCGACAGAATATCAACCTTCCAAACCAATATCGAAGGTTAGAAGTTGTAAAAGATAAATATTGTTTAAGTACGTCACAAGCTTTACTTCAAAATTAGTTTTAATGTTCTTCAACGTAATAAAACACACAATTTGTGTTTTCGAAACTGAAACCTTAAAGAATCGGTTCCGAACAAACTTAATATTTTTTTGCATTAATTTGTGAGTCCTATTAATATCTTTCCTAAACTTATTTCTATTGAACTAATCAAAAATCCATTTTAATGAACTTTGCACCCAGCGCACAAGCAAAGCTAAAAATCTTGGTCGGAATATACACCTTTTATTTTTACAGGGACCGATATTGCACGAGAAAATATAAGGTGTGTGAACCGGAACACGGCTCTACATTGTTATTGTATGACAGATGTACGCGCTTGCAAACTTTTTACTTTGTGCTGACAAGGGATTCCAGTAATATCGTGCTTCTGACGGTTGAATCTCGTAATATAGAATTCTTTAGTAGGTATATTACGGTTTGATAATATCTTTATATTATCTTGGTCTATGCATTCTTAACTTTATTAGAGTCTGCCTTGATAGTTGATGGTATCTAAATAATGTGTCATTTTCTTAATTAATTTATTTTGTCTATTACAAGATAGAAATTTAAAATTTAAAATACAAATGGATTCAAACTAATTTTGATGAATATTTTTTTCACTTTTCAGAGATGATTCTATATAAATTATTTACAAAGGACAGGGATAAGGGTGCTGGCAGTTTTTTTTTACGTAGGAGTACTTTTATTAAATTAGTATCATCATCATCAGCCGCATTAAGTCCACTGTTGAACATAGGCCTCCCCCAAAGATTTCCAGACGGACCTGTCGAAAGCTGCCTGCGTCTAACATGTTCCTGCGACTTTTATCAAGTCGTCCGTCCACCTTGCAAGTGGACGTGCAACGCTGCGCTAGCCGGTACGCGTTCGGGAAACTAAGCAAAGTCTTCTCGACCAAAATACCTCAATGCCTGAAGACAAAAGTCTTTAATCAATGTGTGTTACCAGTGATGACATACGGCATTGAGATGTGGCCTCTGACTACGGACCGCCTAGGACCGACTCACGGTCACTCAGCGAGCTATGGAGAGGACCATGCTCGGTGTTTCTCTACGCGATCAATTCAGAAATGGAGAGATCCGTAGAAGAACGAAAGTCACCGACATAGCCCAGCGCATTAGCAAGCTAAAGTGGCAGTGGGCAGGGCACATAGCTCGCAGCACTGACGGCAGATAAGGCAAGAAAGTTATTAAATTATTATCATACTTAATATATTTTAAGCTATTGATAGTAGTATTGTAGTATAAGGAATCCAGAACGAGTATTGATAACATTTCGTTATGTCCTTTACATGACCGCACGTCGTAGTGTCAGTGACGTCATTGCGGCATAATATTAATAAACATAGATGTAATACTTCATTTAGTATGCACTTTCATGCAGTTAAAAAGATTTTTAAATACATTTTTAAGTTTCTTTGATTTTTAGGTACTATGTATATGAAAATAAGTTGCCACATGTATGTAAGAGCAGTTCCTGAGAACGGCTCGACCTTATTGACTGATTCTTTATCTGCGGTGTTCCTAAATACCAGGAAAAGGTTTATATGAAAGAATAATTTTGAAAAATCAATGGGAAAAGACGTGACGATTTGGCAATTTGGGTCATATTTTTGAATGAAAATATTTTTTTACTTGAATAGATCAAGGTGCATTATAATAAATACGGATACGATAGATTGCAATTATTTTATGTAATCTATTATTTTACTGCCACAATTAAAATTATATATTAATTAAAAACGAAAACAACATCAAAATGTATTTTTATGTCTTTGGTAAGCCAATTATCTTTGTTGTAAATTTTTGTATTTATGTTCTTTACAAAACAATCCCTACCTGTTTCAATTTTATATCCCAACTTAAAATATAATTTTAAAACATTAAGAGTTCAAATTAATCATAAGTACAATCAGACATAAAAGTTACGGAACAAATTCAATTATTTAATCGTCTACACAAATTTGTGCCTCTAGCAACAAACTTTTTTTCTGTAAAATAAACTGGAAAGGATATAATTTATTTTAGTCAAAGAAAAGTAAATGTTTCTATTAAAATAGGCATGTATAGATGATTTGATATTGTGACTTTATTCAAAAGCTTTTGTGACTAACTGTACCTACATGTAGCCGGGGGCGTCACATGTTAATTGCGGAGGTCGTTAAGTACGGTATGTTGGGGTCGATCCTAATCCGAGGATCATAAAAGAGTGAGAATTAGGGAATGGCCTGGTTCGATGCAGCCGCTTTGACCGTATTTCTAAAGAAAATATGTGGCCTAAATCATTTATTTAAATGTGGCTGCTTAATTTTTAATTAGACGGTAAATTTTTATTCTTATGGTATCTATTTAATAAATAAGTACGTGACTAATATGGATTGAAATGATAAACAATAAGTATTATGTTGCTATAGAAACATGAAATAACCAAGCCAATGGGCTTGGTTTAGAGTTAGAAATTTTCAACTGTATACATTGTATCTGACTTGGAGATTACTTGAATGTTTTATAAGCGATACATATTTGTATTCTGCACGTAACAATGCTTTTATAATATCTCAAAATAGAAAAGGTCGAATATTAATGGGTTTAAAAAGAAAGTTCACGAATGATCGCATCATAAATTCGAAATAAAATGTATAAATTGAAAAATAGGATTTATGATCTAAAGGGGAATCTAATACTTTCTTAGATTCTTTACCAGTGCGTTATAAATCTCCAGTTTATATTACGCAGAAGAGCCATTGTGCGGCACTACAGTCCGATACGCACAAAAGCCTGCTGATGAAGAGTAGTATTCAGGGTCTTGGAACTTTTGTTCGTATCTGTGTTACGAGCGGATATAAAATTTGTAAAATTAGAAAATTGGAAATATTTTTGGCACACGCATACATCTGGCCCTGATCCCTGAAAGAGGCAAAGGTAACCAAGGCACCTACTTTTGCCTGTGTGTTCTGTCCCATTATGTGACAAGCTTGTCGTGGTCGCCATATCGTACTAATTCCTTCCAAATAACAAATTTACTGGTGGTAGGTCTCTCATAATATGTAAGAGTCCGCCCGGGTAGGTACAGTCAGCAACAGAAGTCGTTGAACATAATTTGTTTCCAATATTTCCTAATCATTATCATTTACCATAAGTTACTGATTACATTAAATTCAAAATAACTTGTCATAATTGAACTACAAAAGTAGCTGAACGCAGTAAAACCATTGAATGTCAAATATTACTAGCGAATTCTTTTTATGATCTGTAATAAATACAAATGTGGCTGAAATTAGCACATTCTTTGTTTTATATAAGTACAAGCTTTTTCCTATTCATTAAATTGAACCCATCAAGCTTCAATACACCAATCTCGCGAAACGCAGCGCACCGCTTTTTTGTACCATCAAAACATTGCCGAATTAATACAACAGTCCAGAATATCAATTAAATTGTTATTTTACAACATATTAAGCTTTGGCTCGCTGCTCCGCCCGCGTGAAAAAGTTTTTCAAGGTCAAAAGTCATAGATAGGGATAGAGAGTAGCCTATAGCACTCAGGAGTAATGTAACTTTCTATTAGTGAAATATTTTCAAAATAAGTTAAGTAGTTCCTGAGTTTAGCGCATTCAAACAAACAAATTCTTCAGGTTAATATAATAGTACATATTGAAGTTAATAACCAGAATTATATATTTTTTAAGTATGGGCAAAACATCATAATATATTAATAAGTAATATTATAACATTAATAGGAATAGGTTAGTTACATTTTAAACATCCTATTTTATAGAGCACTGGCTGGTTTAAGAAACAAATGTGTAAATTCAAAATTATTCTGGCAGAAGATTCTCTTCGAAGGATTCAACGTAAACGTCAGTTTCTTTTTCATAATTTTTCAGCCAATCCTTTACTTTGGTGTCCATATTGAAATGATAACCTTAATCTGTACTCTTCTTTGGTAAGTGATTTATGGTCCGTTTCAGTGTTCAGGTGTTTTGTAAATTAGTATCTGTTCATCGACTTTTGTTGCTGATCGTACCACCGCAATGTCAATTTCTGCCGTCAAGCAGCAGTGTGTAGTCACTGTTGTGTTCCATTTTTAAGGACATTGTTGCCAGTGTAACTACTGGACATAATAAGACGTAACACCTCATGTCTCAGGATGACGAGCGTAGTGAAATACCAAATAATACTTTATAATTCAAGGTGTTGAATGGTGTTTCTACTCTTTATAAGCGGTCGTATTGTTTATTGCACCATCAGGTGAAGGGCAACCTCGTCTCGTCATTCAAAGCAATAAAAAAAAATCCAGGCTCTCCGCTTATATAAAGTAGAAAAACCAATCATCACTTTGCCCGACCTGGGATTCAAACCCAGGACCTCAGAGCGATGTCCTACGCATGAAATATTACTACGACATCGAGGTAGTCATATTTTTGGAGTGATTTGTATGTGGGAGTTTTAGTTGAAAATTTTACAGTGCGCCAAAATTCTTCAATATACCTAACTCTTGAAATCGATAAACATTTTATGGATGATTTTATTGTCAAGCTTTTATTCTGTTGTAAATTTTACTTCGCTGTGGTAGCGTGAATAAAAAAGGGTATAAACACTATTGGATATTGAAATAAAACATTCATTTTTCTCAAATTTTATTCATTTTTTTATGTAATCATCATCAGAGTTGTACAACTAAATAATCACAGTTAAAACAAAACATAACTATGTTGGTATGACGTAAATTATTCCTAAAAATGCATTCAGTGTGAACCGATGCGGCGCTATTAGCGACCTTTTATAGTTTGTACTGGGGTTGTGTGCTCTGCTGTCTACGTATAGTGTAGGTGCACTTGCACGTGCGTGACAACCTCGCAAACAATACCAAACGGTGGGTACAAAGCGCGTTCGTGTTCAATATATCCCTTATTATTTACCATCTTACTTACGTATTGATTAAAATTAGTGACCGTGAGCTCGCAGAATATCTTAGCGACATCTAGCGAACGATAGTGCAAGCAGCTGTTTACAACCGCGTAAATATTAAATTTACAAAGTGAGTATATCGCGCAAAATTATTTCAGAAAGGTGACACGGTATCACGCAACCTTAGCAAAATAGTACACAGAGACACAACAGAGCTTACCGACGAGAAAACAATCTGAAATGATAGCATGAGCGGCGCCGACGCGCGCGACGGACAAATTAAAATGTTGCTTGTTATAAAACAGTTCAAAAAACTTACAGTACGATGTTGTATAAGACAGAAATATAAAATCGGACCCAAACCACTATAGTAATTCGTCTATATGTATGATACTGGCAGTGTAATGATATTAAAATAAACAATAATATCTATGAAAGTTTACTTACACGAATAGTAATTAACGAGAATTGCTTTAATATTGATGTATGTACTTGAATATTATTATTATTTGTCATTAGTGCAAACTAGAGGGTGAACTTACAAGAGGTAAGTTAATCGAAGTCTAGTTAAACCGATACTACAAAAATCTTAGGCTTCAAACTCATGATAAAATCAGTCATTTTAACGCAATTCAGTATTTATTCTAAAATATACACCGATCGTAAGTCGACCTCGATGTCAGACAGTGTCTATAACCTCTCGTATATTTAATTTAACTATAAATTCTTAAAATTAAGTTACAAATTAATGACTACTACCGGCGTAAACGACTGTCTCACGTCAAAATCGATAGAAATAGTATTTCTAGCACAACACTCTTAATAAGTTATTGATATTCTCCTAGGTGCGACTAAATTTATATTGTTATAACCATACGAATAAATAAAGTGCAAACATTTAACTCTACCGTCATTAGCTGCATCGAGGATGCTACGAAATTGGCACAGTCCCATTCAAGTCGAGTGCTGCGGCCCCCGGAGCCGGAGAGCTGCGTCGCCGGCTCCGGGAGCGAGTCGCCGCGCGGTCCGTCGCCGGACGGGACGACGCGACGCGCCGACGCACGCACTCGTTCCATTCGTTACTGCGCGCGCACCGCACCGCCGCTGCGGCGCCGCGCGACTCGCGCCACATTCACACTCCGCTCGCTCGCGCATAAATACATAAACCCATTCGCTCGCACTACACATCGTTCATACCGCACGATCCGTTACTAACATTACTTTACTTACCTACTGTACTTTATGAATAGCATTAAGTCGTTTTCAAATATTTATTCTATAATCTAGCACTACACAGAGACATTAGGAGAGGAACACCGGTTACTGTACATGTTACTTATACATACGAGTGTCGTAATTTCACATTTAAATTAAAAATCAGGGGTGACTGTTTAACGTTATCATTGTATATACAACCCCACGGTTTGTGTGTCACGTCTGAATGAGCATCGTAAACTCCAGACCTTAAGCGCCTAATGTTATCATAATAATAAAATATCAACATATTCATTTACACTAATTAAGGTGATTTCACGCGGAAGGGCCGACGTGTTAAGTGATATCACGTAGAGCTGCACACTTACAATATACTCGTATAAATTATTCACATTTATAGCACACTATCTACATACACTCTCGGTCCAGATTCAGGTCTGGCCCTCCTGCCGAAATATGCTTATCATCATAATATCCAATAAAATACTGACTCATAATATGGCTAACTTGAATAAAAACTTATATCAAATATTTGGTGAATATGTACGCAGTATGTTTAACTTTATAAAACTGACGCAATTAAATTAGGTATCTTAAAGAGCACTTAAGCTAAACATTTCTACCACAAAAATAAAGTCGTATAAAATTGATAAGAATTACAAATCAGGGCGAGGCGCCCGTCGCGTCGACGACGCGTCGCCGAGACGGGAACCGTTTGTTTATTTACAAAAGTAAACTCCGCGGGCGTGTGAACGAGTGTTGCTCCCCAGATAGCAAGGTTACAGTAAGAGTGGCTCAGTAGGATAGTGGGAGACAATTGACTAAATTAGCACTGCGTGGTGCAGGGTGTCGCGTGTGTCGTTGCGCGGGTGCTTACAGCTGTTCGTCGAGGTCGGGGCCGTACAGGTCAGCCAGCTTGTCGAAGCGCGGGCCCCACGCGCCCAGGTACTCGTACTCGTGCACTTCGTCGTCGGTACCTGCACCAACCGTAAACTGCATTAGGATTTCATATGAATAATTTATTTGAACGCCAGCGCGAGAGATGCCTCAATTTTCAGGTTCATACATCATGAATGAAACTCTACGGAATAGTCATAAATTTTTGTCAAGTCTTCGGTGGTGACACGATTTATTTAAATTTCTTTAGAGGCGTTATAGACGGTATAAGATTTTAAATCATTTTGTATGAATAAGATTTTCACGAATAATAGGGAGTGGTAGACGAGCTTCATTTGCCTAAAGACATGAGTTGTGTACACTTACCGGATGCGAGAGAGGGAGCCGGCAGTACTGCCGCCGCCTTCGTATGCGTAGTTGCGCAAGTCGTCAAAGGGTGGAGCATTGGGATCGCTGTCAGCGCGTCGCTTGTGCTCTTCGATGAACATTCCCACGTTGGTCTCCCCCGGCAGCGGCACCCCCACGCCGGGCGGCACTCCCACACCCACCATGGGGCCTACACCGAGCCCGACGCCCATTAGCGGATCTACGGTAAACAAAATCATGTGTAAACTGTCTCGTGCAGTCGAAATTTTGTTATGACAGATGCGCCAACCACAGCCGCGCTGATTAAACGTAAGCACCGATTTGAATGTTAATTTATTAGTAGGTTATGTTGAAAGAAATGTGTAATTAATAATCATGGATATTTCGGCCTTTAAAATTTAATATGACGAAATTTTAAAGGCAGAAATATCCATGATTATTAATTATTTTTACATTTTTCTTTCAACTGCGAGAACTAATCACTAACTAGACGTGAATTTAAATTCTTTACTTGCCAATACTTGTTTAGTTACCCAGATTAAAGCCGAAACAAAATGTATGAAAATGGACCTTGAGCTACCACCTTAACTGTGAGATTTTAGAATATATTTGGGTCGGCATTCATTACCTATTTATGAATATAAAAGCCAAATTCAATAGTCGTAATCCTTCTTCTAAAAGTATAATCAATACCAATGATTGTCCAATATCTCCAAGGGTATGTACAGATGCAATTAATGTAAAATAAATAAAAAAAATAAAATCGACATATCAGTGTGGGTGACACTGGCATGTCGATTTTACTTCGGTACAATGACAAATTTGGGAAAACACAAATGTAATTCCTGATAGTTGACATAAGTTTTTTAAACTCCACTCCTACCTAAGCTGGAATTAAAATTAGGAACTTAACAGTTCTAAAGCTAATATACGTTGCAACAAGCCTGCGATACTTCTTTCTAAAAATAAAATGCTATTAAATCATCTAATAAATTCTTTCTAAATTTATTCTTATTTGAAAAAAAAACATAACGTTCTCAACAGTGTATCGGAAAAATGTCGCTTAAGAATACTTGTTCATGTCAATAAAGGTTATTATTACGCACTCTTACTGCACGTGATGGTGGGGCGTAAAGCAATAAAGGGAAGTCCCATACCCATTACGAAGACCGTGTTTGATATATTGCTCCGTCTGATAAACACGTTCCGATGAAATTCTCACATGTTCAATGATGAAATACGCAGCCAGCTGTCTTAGGGTACATTTAATATATCTTCGCAACCATGCATGTCATGTTTCTTACATTTACCTATCGGCATATCAAATAGGATCCAATAAGCGAATATCACGAATTAGTTTTATTATTTACGTTTTTTTGGGCTTTGAAATTACGAGATTTACTACGCTTTGATAAATTTTATGAACGCTGAGTATACCTAGTCTTGCCATAAATATTGTAATAAAGAAAAAAGAAAATTGTTAACTGCAAATAACATTTATTACTTTTACAGTGTGTCAGTTTAATACATAAATATAAAACAATTAAAAATATAAAAAGCTTATTCGAAGTGGTCTCCATTGGCTGCAATACAGTCCTTTAAACGATGAGGCCAGTTATCAATAGAAGCACGCACTCTTTCCATGGGAAAATTCTTCACCGCCAATCGTATAGATTGTTTTAGGGACTCCAAATTATCATGGCGTTTAGAGCAAGCTGTACTCTCTAAAACTGACCACAAATCATAATCCAGCGGATTAAGATCGGGACTAGACGACGGCCAGTCTTCAGCTCTGATGAAGTCCGAAACGTTCGATTCCAACCAAGACTGCGTGGACCGAGCTTTATGACCCGGCGCCGAGTCTTGCTGGAAGGACCATACTTGGTTATTGAACATGGTGATGTTAAGGGGCTTAACTACCTTCTCAAGAATGGTATCTTGATACACTTGTGCCGATGTTTTGATACCTTTTTCACAAAAAATATGGCTCAGTCACTCCTTCATAGCTAACACCCCACCAAACCATCACTGAAGTCGGATAATGTCCACGTTGCACTCTGTCGACTAATTGGGAAGCTTCCTTAGAGCTTTGAGCATAAATACGGTCATTTTGTTTGTTAAAATGTTGCTCAATTGTAAAAATTTTCTCATCCGTAAACAAAATTTTTCTGTGACCTCCCTTTGCGTACCGCTTCAGTAGTTGTTTCGATTTTACCACCCTATTCTTCTTTAAATTATCAGTTAAGAAATGGCCAGTGCGTCTCTTATAGGCTGCAAGTCCTAAGTCATCTTTTAAAATACGCGACATGGTTCTAGGTGCTATCTTCATTTCCCGAGATAAAATCTTTTGCTTTCGGACAGGATTTCTTCGAATTCTTTCCCTTACTGCTTTGACCACCTTTTTTCGTACGAACACTACGTGGACGGCCAGATCTTTTCTGTCACAAACAGAGGAGGTCTCATTGTACCTATTAATAGCCCGGTACACAAACATTTTACTAATACCAAGTGTATGGAGAGTTTTAAAAATTGCATTTGGCTCCATACCTACTTTGTGTAATGCTATCACAGCGATTCGGTTCTCTTTATCACCCCACACCATTTTAATATCGCAAAATATTTTACAATGTATTGGCGCCAAAATGAGAAAACACAATGAACAATCGTATAAAAATGACAGATTCGAAATTCAAATGTAATATTTTTTTATAATTAAGTGTAACAGTATTTATGGCCAGACTAAGTAATAATATATTTTAATCATAGAGCTGTCGTCGCTTACTCCTACTGTTTAACAGTGACAGTACGAGGTTTTGAAAGTGTTTAGCACTAAACATATTAAGCAAGTCGTTGTGCAAGCCAGCCTCAATGATTATGGTCGGTCGTGCCGCTTATCATCAGACGAGCGGCTTGTTCGACTCGTCATTCGGTTGTTTCAATAGCGACTGACGACTAAATACGATGGGAATATGCTAATTGAATAATATCTAACCCGCTCAAATTAGAATTAATTGGTTCAACAGTTTGTATAGGTCGAGCAACAAATAACAATTTCAGATTTATTAAATTAGCGGTATTTGTGGTTGTCTAAACATGAGTGCAATGTAAGTAATTATTGATAATTCAAACATGATGTTTGAGTTTCGTCTAATTAATACGAAAATTATAGTTTACTTGTGGCTTTTCTAATATCTACATGTATATCATATAGCTGCGGTGTTATAAAAGCTTCTCATATACATGTATCAATTAAAGTTCGTTTGCAAGAGAAAAAAATAAGTAAAAAACCAGCTAACGCAAATATTACGCAATACATTTTATATAGTTGTGTGCATACGCATTCCTAAGTCCTAAATGATTGTAGAAATATAACTGATATTCACGGGTTGGTAACTACTATATCGTATATACGTCACAGTAAATTCTGCACTACAAAACATACACACATATCACGCCTTCATCACCGAAGGAGTAGGTAGTGGTGAAGTCAGGGCGCCAACTTTTCACCGTGGGTGTTCCGTCCGTCCGTATTATTGACCAAAAAAATCCAAATCTCTTTATCCGACCCGGGATTCGAACCCGTGCATGACGCAATACAACGACACCAGCGAGGTAGTTCAGACTAATAAAACTGGCGAATTGTAACAAAATCACATAATTGACTATAATTATAACTGACTTAACTGTTCGAAAATATTGCGTAGTCTACAATGATACAGCTGACTTTTAAACCAGTTCATAAGTTTTAATCTCGTATATTTATTTCCCTACTTAGGAACGCAAGCAAGACCTTCAACTGGGTTTATATTGATCTTATAGTTTAAGTACTCTGAAACTAGACTAATATGGCGAGTTTAGTATAAAACTAATAACTAACTACAATATCGAACCACACACAGAAGTGAATATTTATTTACCGCATTACACAATATGTTTGTTATGTTTGCAAATTGATTTATAGTCATTAATATTATTTGTATTACGTGTAATTGAAATGCATTCGCGAGAGTTTCGTGTAAAAATGTTTTCTGTGTGCATTTAAATGTAAAACTTTACTGCTGCTCTTATTGACATGTCTGTCTCTAGAAACACGATGTCTTCTAATGATCCATCAATCAACTTCCATTTATCCATTAGACCGTCTTGAAAATCGGCTTTCTTTTAAGGTTCTCCGTACTCCACATCTAACAGTTTCCCATACCATCTATTGTTGGCCCAAATAATATATTTCTAATCCCTATTACCCTTTATTTCGGCCGGCAGAGCATCCATGATTCTTCCTGAACTGTGGGTGTTTATTGAAAAATCAATTTCACAATTCCTAGTAATTGGCTGCTTCTTTTACCAACCTTTTACTTTAAAAGTCTCTTATGCTGTTAAACAGATAAGAAGTCAGCCTATGTGTCGTTTGAACAGTTTCTACCTTTAGGTTTCGTATATTTATCCGGGTATAACGGGTACATATTGTATAATGGATATCCTGGTCCTGTATTTTATTTGACGAACTTTTACAGTGGATATAGTTTTTTGTAATTGTATTGTATGTATTGTATTGTCTAAGGTATAATAATTATAAATGATATAAGCATATAATAGTACTTTATTATAGATTAATAGATCTACATTTGAACTGGCTGGACAGGTCCAAATTTGCGGACGTAATGAAAACTGTCGTGATTCAGAATTATTCATTGCAAGCTGTTTAGATAATTACAAGCCTACTTGATGGTGAGTGTATGATTTAAATACAAAGCGTGAAACAAAGCGATAACACTAGTCATTACGTAGAGTCAAGCCGCTCTCGAGCGCCAACCCCGCCCAACTGCCGGTTTTTGGAGAATTCCTTTGTGTTTCGATAGAGGTCAGTCACGAATGCAAATTCTGTTTACGCAGGTAAATGTAAATGAAAAGTGGAGCACGGTCGAGCGCAGTATTGAATGTGGGCATGTAACGTCGAGTTTATCAAACGATGTAACGTGTCGAGCACGCTACGTTGGATTACGATTAGCCTATACGGGTCACTCGACGTTCTGGTTTTGAATATGACATGTTCAGATAAAAAAAAAAACATATTTTTATTTATTTATTGCTTTAGTACCATCTGTTTAAGCTGGGCATTCCGCCTGATGGTAAGAGGGTTTTTTTGTGTATGATCCCGCAGTCTGCACCGGGAGAAACTTGCGAATAGGATACTTGAATCCTCCGGCTTAGTGACTCCAGGGGCCTGGAGGAAAGTTGGGAGGGGATATCTGGGGGAACAACAACCTTCTTCGGATGAGCGGAGGCAGAAGGCCAGGAAATGCTCGCATGCCCTCATAGTCTTAAATGTGTAGTTATCACCAAGAGGTATACACACTGAACTGCCTATGAAGAGTTGCGGCAAATGTCCTCCCGTGTATAGGCGGGCATTTGGTTTAGAGTTCGAGCACATAAAGATTTGCCTCTGGGCGGAAAACGATGCAATGGTAAGTGGGTACTGCCGCCTATGAATTTTACCAATGCGCATGGCCAAGTGGCTCGCGAAGACGTTATGAACACTTGAATATATTACTATAATTCCAATGTTAGAAGTCGTATCAATTAGCCTTTTTCGATATTTTTAATGCCATTTAAAAAATGACAAAAATGTTTTTGGCTCGAGTACCAACGGTGACAGTAAAAACGGCGTGTCCAGGTGTTCAGATTCAATTCAATTACCAAATGTGCAACGACTTTAAACAGAGAGGCATACAACCGTAAATGTTACGTAACTACTATATTGTATTATACGTATACAATATTGTAACCTAACTTTAATACTCTTTCATCCTCGTATCTCAATGTTTATAATTTTACAACCATGAAATATATAAAGTAATTATTAAAATTAAACTATTTTTTCGGATTTTATCGCGGTTTTAATATCTTGCTTTTTATTCTGACGTTTCGTTCATTAAAGTAATTAACTAAGAATTTAACTTTATGAACATATTTTTATGACAAACACTTTTTAGTCATTTCTAGACCATAGATGATTTGTTTGAAAAATAAAAAAAACTTACCAGGTTTACGAATACTTGTAACTATAACATTAATTAATGACTTACATGGCAGTTTAGCGGGAGCATGGTCGGGCAGAGGTCCTCCAATCGGTATCTGCAGTGGAGTGATATCGAAGGCCGTCATGTCGTCCTCACCGCCGCCTTCATCATCATAGTTGATGATGTTCTCACGCACGTCATCGTCAGGCCCGGGGTACTTGATGTGAGCCTCACGCCGACGATTGTACACCACGAACACTAACACCAGAACTGGCAAACGAAATAATGTGTTGAGATACTCCAAGGCATTGACGCGACATTGTATAATATAGAATTAACATCTAGACACAAATTCTAGTTAGAGACAGAAATGTAAAGGATATTGCTAATAACATAAATAGATACGATCTGGACCTATTTTAATTTTCAATTTTCGTCGACAGTTATTTACTAATAGAAAGGGCTTTTGTGCCATTTCCATTATTAAATACTTATAGTCAGACTAGAATATTTAGAATTAAATCGAAATACGGACGGTGTATGAAATTATCATGAGAACAACACCTAGTTAAATAAGAAATTGTTTCGTACTACTGTTGGATGTGAAATTATGCTTGATACTTATGGAAACACCAAATTTAAAATGTAAACATCAATTAGCATGCAAATAAAACAATGGGTGTGCTCACCTAAAAGCATGAACAAACAAACAATGATAGCTATAATGAAATCCCTGGAAGGCGTGATGATCCCGGAGGCGAGCAACTCGAGTTCGCAGTCGTGGCCGGTGTAGCCGAACGCGCAGATACAGTCGTAGCGACGCGCCGGTTCGCGGTCCACGCACGTGCCGCCGTGCAGGCACGGCCTCGACAGGCACTCGTTCACATTGACGCAAGTGCTGCCCGCGCGGACCGACCCTCCCCGACACCTACACAACGTGCGCTTCACGCTTTACCTCCAGTGTGGCGCCGACCGACGCCACGCCGCGCGCACTGAGCCTCCCGCTTACTATACCATATGCATGCACTACTGTTATATATACAAGCTAACACTACAGCTATAGATACACAGATATGTCTATGATGAGGATGTGTGTGGTTAAAGTGTGCGTATGTGAGAGTGCATCGAGACGACCATCTAGTGGGGCACGCGGAAGCGTGGCTACGTGATGCTCACTCATGATAATGAGGAGGCAGACGAGGATGGCCGCCAGCGCGCCCATGCTGAGCTTGAGGGTGCGGCCCTCTTGCACGAGCTCGCAGTTCTCTCCCAGAACCCTTCGGGACAGTGGCATCGGTAGCCCGGCTCGCGGTTGACACAGGAGCCGCCGTTGCGACACGGGAAGTAGAGACACTCGTTCTTGTCTACGCAACCTTTGCCGTCCGGCGATAATACCAAACCCTCACCGCAACTAAACACCATTCCAAATACATTAATTATTATATGTACTTACTTATTTATAAAAGCATATGAATCGCAATTATAAAATAAAATGAAAATTATAATTTTAAACAAATATAAGTTACAAAACGTTATAATTATAGTCATAATAATAATCGTAGTCATAATAGTCTTAGGTTTAAGAATATTATAATCTATTAATCATAGATAAATACGATATAAAAAGTAAAGCATAAAACTCAGTGCGCGCTAAAAATAAATCACAAAGTAAATTAATCACAGGCCATTATAGTTATTAAACTCTTAGGAGTTTAGTTGTTCAATGTGTTATTTTTTTCTATGTAATGAGATTAAACACGGATAAATTAAAGTGATTGGGAAGGATTTAATATTAAAAACCTGTACATTCGTTAAATAACCAAAATTATGTCAACTTAACAATATCTAGGATGTTCAAGGTTATTTTATTAAAGAGAGATAGAGGATGTAGAACTATGCAAAAAGAACTAAAGTATTTAAAAGGAAAATGGAACTCACGTGCATTCGTATTCATTCCACAGGTCGATACAAACAAAAGGCTCAGTGCAGTGTACGTTGATGCAGGGGCTGTTAGATGGGCAATTCCGGTCGAGATTCCGCGCCATTGTAGCTTGTCCCCACTGCGTTCCATTCATAGCGGGTGGCAGTGGTAAGTGTTTGCCCTCCAGTCTAATATCGTCCAGGCATCCTTTCTGGAAATCAGCATATACTTCGAATGTCCTCACACCGGTATATTCAGCTTTCCCGCCTGCGTAAACGCCCTCCTGTTTATCGACTAGCAACCACTGGTGTCCCTCGAAAGTGAAAGTTTCATTGTAGCGCCTTCCTTCGCCACCATCAATTTCAAGCGTAGCGGCGCTTCCATACCGACTAACGCGGGCAATATGCCATTGTCCGTCGTCAACAGCAACAGAATTCAGCCATACATCACGTTCCTCAGTCCGTAACGAGTTGAGATTGTAGCGGAAATGCAATCGTGCATCTTTCACTTCGAGTATGCCATATTCACGGTTATGTTGATCACTTACTCTGAATAGTTCGCCGTGAGGTTCGCGCGTTCTGAATCTTAATTGTATTTGTGTGCTGAACCTATCGGGTTCGAAGCTCAGAGCGAATTTAACGTAGCTTTGGGGTCGGAAACTGGTAGGCGTAGTCGGTAAATTACATGATGGTCCTGTCCAGCCCGGTTGGCATTGGCATCTAGCTTCTGAGAAACTGCCTACGCAAGTACCATGTTCCCAACATCTTGAAGTAGTATCTGCTTGGTTACAAATTTCTTCAGTTTGTGGACAGCCCGCTACGGAATTTCTAGAAAGCCCAGGATGTGCTAAATCGTATAGTTTACTATTGTGTATTAAATTTCTTATACAACCGTCAAATCCTTTGCCTATAGGCATGTACTGCCAATGATAATGAGTTGGGTCGAAATGCTCTATATATAGACCACCGATTTGTAATGGTGCATTGACATTCAAATATTCGTTAAATGGAGGTATTGTCCCTGATGCTTGACAAGTAGAATCGTCAAATTCAGGAGGAGTGCCATCTTCCATTTCTTGAATATCTGCTGATTTACAAAAGTCTACAATCATTCTGACATTTTCTGTATCCCAAAATATGTCTATGCGATGCCATTCTCCATCATCTAGGGATTTTTCGTTTTGACTCTTAATTCTAATGTACCCGAGCCAAAATCGATCAATAGTCTTGGATTTCCTCTCTCTAATTCGACAGAAATAAAATCGGATACCATTATTTCTTCTGATTCAGGGGGTACTATAGGGCCGTTGTATAGTAATACGCCCTCTGACTTCCTTGTTATGAATTCGAAACTTAAATGCGAACTATCGCACATTTCCAATGCAGGATACCATGCCCATCCTGTGCCTCTGAAGCTTCTGGAAGTTTGCTGACATCTAGGTCCTGTGTAGCCAGGTGGACACGAGCAAGTTAACCCGTACTTGCCTTCTATGCATCTACCGCCATTGTAGCAAGGAGAATTACGACATGTTTCAGCTTGAGTGAAATTTCGTGCACCGCATGTACATTCAGAAATGACATCCACCCGAACTCCAACAAGTGCAGTTTTATTAGCGTTCACCATGTATGGTAAATTACTAATATCTAGAACGTTAGTGCAAGATCCTTCACACATTTGGTTTTCATAAAGACATTCATCGATGCCTACCATAGTTATGTTGATTCCAACAGCTCGTTCGATTTCTTCCCTATGCATCAATACAATCCCGTTTAATCTTACAGGCTTATAATAATGGGCGCCGTGGGCAGAGAAACGAATGTCGGTTACTGGTGGGTGCTTTTTTCTAAGTTGTACACTGAATATATCGATGTTTTCGCGTTCCGTATTTAATAAATCAGCTAATTTATCCTTAAATATGTCCAATTTACTTCTAGAAACGCTAAGGGTTTTATAATTCCAAACTCTAATGAAGTCCTCATCTGATATACCAGATATTCTTATGGACCCTGAATTTATTATTGCCTCGTGGGATATCTCTTTGACGTAAACTGTAACATTAGCTGGGACATCCGTTTGAGTGTGTTTTCTATCATAGACTTTGAACTTTAAGTGATACCTACCTTCTCTAGTTTTATGTTTCATTTGTATCATACCGGTTTCTTCATTTAACGTGAAGTTCGGATGTTCTGTACTCTCCCAGAAGAACTTTTTATCTGGTAAGTCCCAGTCATCAAGGTCGTAAACATAGACACGTCCTATTTCAGTCTCAGGGACTTGACCTTGGTAACTGTAAACGAGAATTTCTTTAGATCCTGGTTGCATTTTGTTATCATTTACATCACCAATGATTACTGTAAGAGTACTCGTTCCGGTCATAGCTGGGTTACCATGATCTTTGATTATAATGGGAATAAGGTACTCCTTTTGTTGCTCTCTGTCAAATGACCGAAGAGAAGATACTATAGCCATGCCGTCACCGTTTGCGCCTTTCTGATCTTGTTCTACTTTGAAAGAAGCTCTAATGATATCATCTGCGCCAGGATCTAATCTAAACTGGAATGGTGGTCCGTTACTTTTAGATCTGTCGTCGTCATCTGTAGCCAAAATTTCGGCAACTTTTTTGGGCGTAATGTGTTCGGTAAGTACTGGTCTATAGTCCTTTAAGAATGTAGGTGCGTTATCGTTTATATCTTGAACAATAACAGTAAGAGTGGCTGTAGCTGTTCTTGGCGGAACTCCATCATCAATAGCCAAAATTTTAACTTGATGACGTGGAGTATCTTCGCGATCTAATGATCTTTGTATGCTGACCGTCCCTTCTTGATTTATCGAAAATTGTCGTTTTCTATCAGACGATCTGTCAATGGCATAAGACACCTTACTTTTGCCCCCCTGATCAGGATCCGTTGCTTTGAATGTTTCTAAACTTTTACCAACCTCCGCGTTTTCATATACCGAAACTTCTATATTTGCTCTTTCGAACTGTGGTTTATTGTCATTAATATCTCTAAGCTTAACTACTACCCATGAATAAGCTACATGATATTTATCGTTGTCATTATCTTCTCCTTTATCATTAACTTGTATCCTAAATCTGAAGCCATTACTTTGTAATTGGTCTTCATAATCTAAAGGCTGTACTATTTTTAATGACCCAGTACCGTCATTATTTCTTACCATAGTAAACTTATCAGCACCGTAACCACTATTTTCAATAACTTTATACTGAAACTTATTTGTTTCGTCTTCGTCATGTACAGTCACTGTCAGAATAGGCATTTCAGGCAAATTGGTTCCATCGGTTTCATCCACTTCCGTAAACCATTCATCTTTAGTAAACTGCGGTGGCATGTCGTTAATATCTTTAACTCTTATTGATGCTGTACCCGTGCCCTTTAACCCCCCTCCATCGGAGGCTACGATTTGTATTGAATAATCCGGTGTTCGCTCACGGTCTAAACAACAAACTGCAGTTTTGATAACACCAGTCTCAGGTTCAATTTCAAAAATAGGCGAACCTGTTTCTTCTTCAATTACATTTTTCTCTATAGAGTACCAAAGTTTTGCGTTATTACTTTCCGCGGGGTCGTCGTAGTCAATTGCGGTCATTGTCATAACAACCATACCAGCTGTGCCATTTTCTGTGACATTACCAAAGTACACGCCTTGAGGAAATATAGGAGCATTATCGTTAATGTCTTTAAGATTGACTTGAACATCTGCGTATCCTACAAGGCCTTCACCGCCCTCATCCTGAGCGAACACTGTAAATCTCCATTGAGGTCGTCCATTAGGTTGATCACGATCCAAAGACTGCAATAAAAGCGATACTTAAATAAATAACCGCACCTGAAATGTAAATATCTAAAAGTATTTACGTCCTCATAATAAAATGCTGGGTACATTTGAGTATATTTCTTGCCTTTAACACCATTCAATAAGATTTTTAAAACAATATGGAAAATAATAAACAGTAGATGTAAAATTTTACTATTAATATCGACATTAATTCATGTACGACGTGACAGAACTATTGATATATTTCTCATTTAGTATAATAAAATGTCATATGAAGTAATTAATATTCAACGTCGTTTCTGCTTTCCTCGTTACAGAAATATCTGCCTTTAGGTTATGACACAAATGGCATGCAATAAATGTGTGAATGCATTGTGAATGCAGAGCACTCGTTGCCTCCTGTCTATGGCTAACTGTGGACTCGAGTTCATGCGTAGTTCTCACTCACATCACATGGCTTATTCATGACTCAGTTTCCGTGTAAGGAATTTCACTAAGGTTATGATCAGTATTTTATTGATTATCAAACATTCTAAGCGGATGTTATTAGATCTAATAACATATTTTACGCGTAGCAAAATCTTTATGTGAACTAGTTTAATATCGAAACTATCATACTATTTGTCAATGTAAGTTAAATCTTGGGTATTCATGACATGGATATCTTTGCCAAAATCGGAATGAAAGGAAGCAAAAAAGTTAGGTCATTTACTAACGACCGTTTTCAATAAACTATTCCAATTCTAATCTTCGATCTGATCCCCAGTATAAACCAATAAAAATACGTCATTTTAAGCATGTCAAAAAAAAAATCTGACTGGTCGTTTTTGGCGAGGTATCAAAAAAAGAGATTGGCATCGATTATTGAAAACTAGCTCCTTAGCTATTAACTTTCACCGCTCTTTAATTCTTAGTAATCATGATTAGTAGTAATCAAATAGTCTTTACTAAGATAATAATATGGGAAAAGTAGGTAATGTCGTATAAAATATAAGTGTATTAAATTTTAGGTAAAATAAAAAATGGTCACAAAAATTCTAAAATATAGACTTAGAGCTAATTTTTGCTTGTTAAAATGCATACACGGTGTTTTCAAAGACTTTATTAATAATAAGTTATTGAAAAGTGAAATATTATTGTGAATAAATTATATATTAAAAATTGTCGTCATCTGTTGCTGCATTACGATTTTTACTATATTTGTACCTTTATACAAAATATCCGAGTATATATATCCGTGATGGAAACATTGAACTGTAATTCACTTCCCTTGTTTTTGAGTACGGAACATATTTCTCAACATTGAACATATTGCTACAGTAAAAACTTTCGCCGCAATCGACCCTTTTTTTAGACTCGTCCACCAGGGGCCTCTGCGTTCATTTTTTATAACTATATTGATTAATCTATTTTTATAAAATTGATTTATATGTAATTGAAGATATAAGATATCTGGGCTATTATTTTGTTCTTTTGGTAATATGATGAAAAATTTACGAAATCCTTTTAATATTTTATTCACTTAAATAAAACGGCATATTCAATATTCAACGTTTCAACATATCTCAACATATATTAATGATATTTGTTAAATTAATTATAAATTATATTAGATTTGAAGATCTAACTAATTCTCTTTATAAATTATTACATTGTCACGACTATCACAATGTATGTTTTATCTACCTAGGCTCACCTTAAGTACAAATATTTCCCCTGTGGTGCGGTTGATGTCGAACTTGCTATTTGCTGGATTGTCCGGATCAATTCCCTGTCCGGTTAAGAAATAGACGATGTTCTGCTGTCTATCCTTATCTCCATCAGTGGCGGTGACCTGTGTAGATACAACAATTTGAGTAACACCGTCTCATAAATGAACCGTTTCGTTCTAAAATTTCATCGAATCAATATCTGAATTCGAGAAACAAAGTTAAGAGCAAATAAAACCTTTCTAAACGTATACATATTTATTTATAAAGTTGTTTTGCGAAGCTTGGGTTTTATGATTGATATTCGTACAATAGTAAGAAAGTTTTTGTCGATGGTAATGTCCCCGGGCCACCGAAATGCGATTTGTCATGCGTACGGAACGAACGAATTTCCTATTCAAATAAAGCACGGAATAATGTTCAATAACTTTGTAATAGGACTGTGCAAAAATCACTTCATAATTGCATGCAATCGTGGAGAAAAATAGTAATATAATAATAAACATTGTGTATACTAAACTTTAGGCCGGAAAATTTCTTAAGTTTATGAACTACAACGGCGGATTGTTTGTATTGCCCGAGGCCTACTATATTAAGTATGCTTGCCGGAAGCAGCAAAAACTCTTTTATTTCAGCAACAAGAAAGATATATCTTTATCAGTAAAGAACAAAAGTGACGCTAAGTGTGGCAGTAAAACGCGGCTCACACCTACTAGAGTTTTGCGATAAAAAAGTTTTTACATCGCTAGGTGGCGACATAATATAATTTCTCTCATTTCAACATAATATATCAATGCAAATGGTTTGCTTAATGAAGAAATTCATCACTGTAAAATTGTGTAGCATGCCTATTCTTTAGTAAGTGGAATGTCCAATTACGAGAAGCCGGTCGGAACGGAGAGATGAAGAGGGTAGACGTTTGCGTAATTATTCGGATCATTTGCGAATCTCACTCCAATTATAAAAAAAGCTTGTCACTACAAGAGACTGGGACAAGGGCTCCACTCTCTTGCCAAAGGACGTTTAAGAATTCAGTGTTAGAATCAAATGAAGCTATTTCAGCGCTTGTACTATGATAGGAGGCTAACATATAACTCTATTTATGTTATGGGGATATTCATGCTAACTATACATGTTGTTTAGTTTATAATTAAAATCGTGCGTCGTTTAAAACATGACATAATATAATCGTATTAGGTACGTAAAGATTTTTCTTATGTAGAAAAAATAAATAAAAGTATGTTGTTTTCATTACTTGAAAACTTCCTTACAGTATGTCTTATAAATATATTTGAATATTTACTAAAAT
Organism: Manduca sexta; assembly: GCF_014839805.1. Classification (NCBI taxonomy): domain Eukaryota; kingdom Metazoa; phylum Arthropoda; class Insecta; order Lepidoptera; family Sphingidae; genus Manduca; species Manduca sexta. Next base: position 7,490,523 of record NC_051137.1, read on the forward strand.
TATGCTTTTGAATAATTCGCTAAAAAAATATACGTATTACAAACCCAAGATTCGGAGCGGACTTTTGATCGTACACAAATTTGTAAATTTAACTTATAGAATAGGAAAATATAATTTTAAATATAATAGAAAACTTACTTGTAATTGCCAAAAGAAACTGGAAAGTTCGCTCAAAGGATTTCATACTGTGTCATGCAACAAGATAGGAAATTTTCATACTACAGAAATGAAGCTTAATACTCTACTAAAAGCTTTACTAAAATCAAACATTAATTACTCACCAAGAACCTGAGAGCTCGAGATGTTGTACCAACAAATTACAGTGTTAGTTTACACCAATTACAATTACAAATACTTGTTACAAAGTAATTAAATGTGTTAGTTTTTAATATATTTATTGTTTAACATATATAATATTTTTAATGCAGTGTCAGTGGCAACGTAACATTGAAAAACAATGAAATTAATTTCGCAAATGTACAAAAATATTTTAAGCAATGAGATTTTTTTTTATTTTACAATACCTTAAAAATAAATAATCAAGGTATTTTGAAGAATTTTAACACATTGTTTAAAGCTGAATGGTATGGTGATGAAATAAGAATAGATAAATAGCTTAAATACGTATACAATACGATTTCACACAATATTATATACTCTTTACTTCATAGTTTCCGAATATAAGTAGGATGGGACATAAGTATGTGTGAATAAATGAATCCTCCTAGACGAATTTTCGGCCACGGCGGCCAATCTCAACGGAGATCAGCCAGGTGCACAGAAGATATTATAGTGCACAAGTATATGCGTAATACACGGGTGCACTCTCTGTTCCTTCACTCTCATAGTTCGGTGAGACGGCAATCCAATATGACCGGAGTGGGATCAGGCGCAGGACTAAAGGCTTTACGTACTTTTCGAGGCACGGGGCTGCGACTGAGTAATGTTTTGAGATGGAAAAACCCAATCACAATTATTTTGACCCGACCCGGGATTCGAACCCAGAATCTCAGCGCAGTAGTCGTATTCGTACCGTGCACAATTACAACTACGCCACCAAGGCAGTCATGGTATGCGGTATGTGTATTATGAATTTAAAATTTAGTATATTGTAGTTAATTGGAAACAATATATCGTGTGTGTAAAATAAAACGTTCTATGCTCATCTCTTTAACGGGTATATTCTATGTCGTGGAGACGATGTATCGAGTTGTCCATTTGCGAAAAGTCTTTTGCTGTTAGTTGTTAGTATAAAATTAGAGGTGTTCGATAAAAAGTTAAGAATTTATAGAAACATGAAAATTTGTGAAAATAATATAGATGGATTTCGTAATTAGTTTCAAAGCATTTATACGAATCATATTAATAACAATTTCCCCCAGACAATCAAGGTTAGTCGGTTAAAAATAAAACAAAACAAAAAAACCTGTATAAGGGAACGGGGGAAGGGTCCTGTCTCTTCATACGCCTCTGTGACGTATACGTTGCGCGTGAACTTGGGCGGCAAGTCGTTCACGTCCAGAATACGCACCACCACTCGCGTAGAGTTCTCGTTGCGACCGTCGGACGCCACCAGCGTCAGCTCGTACTGCGACACGCATATTATAGCACCCAACATGCTTAACTCTCATGCAGTGTCATGACTTGGAGAGGCAAAACACGTGACGGGGATTATCTTGGAAGTATAAACTGCCCCTTGGAAATGTAAAATTAAGGCTTAATATTGAATGTCACCGAGATGCACGTGGTTGTGGGCTAATTGAAAGTATCTGCCCTTGTTAATCATATCTATAATAGGTAGTCCCATATTGGATCTTTGTCTTTACAGCATAATTAAATATTTATCCTATTTTCCTTAAATCGAATTTCGGGACCACCTTGTATCTACTTAGTATGCTCTGGTAACCCGCAAATCTAAGACGTTGCCGACCGATAACGTAATATCGTTGATTATCAAAATTTAATTTTGTCAAGTTAATGCGTCATTTAGTAAAACCAGATACAATTGCGGATTACAAACCTTCATTCCGGTCCGTAATGTTCAATTTTAATCCCGTAATCATCATAATATTTTATTCGAAATGCACGGTATGACAAGTCAGAATGATTGAGTAAACGATTTTCAATACCACAATTCAAGCGGTATAAATATTTTATTTTGACATCGGCATTCCTTTCTGTAAATTTTTGTTTATGAAAGTCAACAGTCAAAATGTTTCGACAAAAGCTGCCGCGAATTATTCGCAATGAAGAAGTTAATTTATGCCGTGCGAAGAACTTCGTGCGATAATTGAAAAGTGCAAATTCAAACCGCTCTCGACTCACGGCCAAAGTTCTCATCGTTACTGTAGCAAAAATGAGAAAACTCCGGATCGACCTAAAATTATATTTTAAATGTACTTCCATCATTGTGATGTTAAGTAAATAAACAATTAGGCCACGATATAATTTTTTAAAGATAAAGGTAACGACGGACAGCGTATTATGCGACTCACTGAATGTCGGGCGCAGTATTCAAATCTCTTGGGCGAGCGATGTTCCGTTGGCAATTTCAATATCATTCAGTAATTCCAGGTAATGAAAGGAATGGAATCGGTGGACATCTACTGCTTGCCGTCATAACTAGTGATTTTTGTTAAATGTAAAAGGAAATCGGGCTGGTAAAATATTTCAACCATATGAAAGGTTGATTTTTAATAAATAAGAAAATAAAATATGGTAAAGTTAAATATTGTATGTATATATGATATAAAGGGATATTGGTTATTTTATGAAAGAGCATCAACAAAAGAAAAAAAAATGTTGTCCGATAGCCTCCATCGCTGCAAAAAACCGCAGGTCGCTGCTACGAATAGATAGAACGCAAAAAAAAACAACAACAAAGACACTAGCAAACAACTGGCGCTACAACAAAATAAAATGGTGACTAAAACGGAAATCCCATGCCATGCAAATCAAAAACGAAAACGCAGAAACAAAATCGGGTAACAAGAACTAACGCTTAGTCAGATTCCTTTTTGAAACTTTCAACAGTTCATTCAATAAAGAATCAGACGGTCGCTATGGTTATCACAAAAATGACCTGGAGCACGCGTTTCGGGAGATTGCGGTCATCCTCTTCAGTGATTTGTGTACGGTAAGTGGGTCTCTCGAACACCGGAGGGTTATCGTTCACGTCCTTCACGTGTATCACCACTGTCGTGTAGTTCTCCTTCAGGTTGTCAGATGCAGCCAGCTTCAACTCGTACTGTTGCCGATATAAGCATTACATAACTCCGATCTTACTTTGCATCACTTATCATACATAATATATAATCAATACCATAACAGTAATACAAATACGTAACAATAAAAACCAAATATCAGAAGTCACCGAAATTTCCTTCCTTTGACTTTCAAAATTACGAATTAACAAAGTAATTTAAAAGTTTAATAGAAAGTGGTTCGAAGTAATTTAAGAGCGACTAATAACTAAAACGATTTTCATCTCAGTTATGATGCAAATTTAATGTTAAGTATACAGAATTGAAAAAATATTAGCGAGTACGGAATTAAACTACTGCACAAAGTATGGATGTGCCTTTATGAAATGGATATATTAATATATTGACATCATAAACACAGCATGTCCACACTTGGCTTCGAAAATATAGTGAGGGTGTTTGCGACCTCAGGGAGTTATTGGTGTCATCTGTCAGTGTCGCTCAGTAATTTCCCCACCCGGTTGGGAAATGTTTGTTCCAAAAGTCATCTCACGCATATTATACAAGTTTGGGAGTGTGTTCGGTATTCTTAACCACGATGTACTTCACAAGTAGTGAGTGCTAACAACAAATGCGGTTTGTGAACACCATTACGAGTTTAACTAAACCAGACACAGGTGAGCATGCACCGGGTTAGGTTGTTGGCTAAAAGCTTGTGAAATCCTAGCTTCCAATTTTCATAGACAGTAAGTAAGTACCCGAATACAGATTGTGTGGTTGTGTGCAGCCGGAGGATTTACTCGCCCCTATTTTCACATACAACAAATATACAATCCACAGCTCGAAACTTATAGGTGCTCAATAAATAAACAGGTTCTCGGTAGCGGAAGCGTAGAGAAACGTCACATAAGACGTTAGAAGGCAATAAGCCCGGCAAATTCAATTTTCCGCCGCGACTTTCTTACACTTTTATTTTACGAAGTAACATTGCTATTTACATCCGAACACTTAACAATAAACGTACTTTTGGAACATTAAGAGAAGATGCTGGAGCGTTTAAAAGCGCAGGAGTGCTGAATGTAAACTGGTTTACATTTATTAAAAGCTTCGTGGGAATCTGCAATTTGATAGCAGTACAGCCTTCGGTAACAAGTACGCCGGCTCGCTTAAATGGACATTAAAGATTAAAATATGTATCTCACGAAAAGTTTGACGGAACTTTCCCGAGGCCGTAACAAAGAGGGTCCTTGTGATAGCTGAACGATGCAAGCAGCGAGCCGCGCCGCGCTGCTCCGACGCTTAAATTGAAACTCGCCAAGGGGCAAAAAGTGTACAACATTCTTCTAAAGTATATCAATGGATTTTTAATTACAAAAATATATTTGAAGTGCTAATAGGTCTTTTTAGTATACATAGTATTGTAGATGGACTAGGAGTCCATCCCTGTAATAATAAAGGTTTGGTAATAAATTAGTATTAATTTAATAATATACACATGTACATTTTGATTTTTGGTCGATTGGTTCTATTTGTAGGTTCATAATTGAAGGATTAACATTGATACGCACGTGTCGTAGATATAAAATGAAACACGCCGGTGTGTTTACCTGATTGGTTTATCTTTAATTATGTCGGCTAACTGCGTGGCCCACCCTTGTTTAATTTAGGATTTAGTTGACGTGACATAATTGTTGATGAAGTACTTTGTCCCCACTTAGACGGTATATTAGGGGGCAGGGTCTCTTCTTGCTACTTAACGGAGACTTTGGCAGCTTAAATTTATTTATCACATTTTGAGTTTGTATTTTAGGTTGGTATATAAATGTATTCGTTTTTAAGATACGAAAATACTACAAAATAATTTTACCTAAGATAATTATAAATTTGACATATTTCAACAAGTTGTTTTCTAAAAAGCGGCATTTTTAAGTCAGTGTTTGTCTTATGAAACAAGGCCTTGTGTGACCAACATTATGAAAAGATTTGGTACGTTGCATTGTACCGATAAACAACCAAATTTTATACTTATACTTAAACTTTGTTTACACGAGTTTTAATAAGGAACTAAATATATTTAAGAAAAGAAAATTTGGATAAGGTCAGTGTCGAGACGGTTGACTTTACTTTTAGTTAGATACCTACGTGAAAATGCCATACAAATACAGCTCTTCTATTTGGATCGTTATTATGTCCTGTGGTTTGATCCGCGCGACCTTTCGATGTTAGGTCAAAGATAAATCATTTACAACTCCCGGCGCTGGCGGCATTAATGAATAGCGATTAGATTCCTCCCACTATTACAGTGGAAGCTGTTCTGTATTAATCCTTATTAGCTGATTAATAGATTGAGTATTGATCATCCAAAATTTCTATTGGAAATTATATGTATATGGCAAAGCACGTTCAATATTATATAGTAATATTTAATACAAACCATGCTACGGATATATTAATAAATATCATCAATGACACAATAACGAAACCAATTGAAGATAAATATGGTTTCTGATTGTATTGCATACATATATAAATATTATATTCTATATAGCCTAGCGTTATTTGTATTTCGAATTAATTAATGAAAGAAAAAAAATTAACTAAAAAGACCGTCAAAATATTCAATACTAAAAACCGTATACAACCTGCTCCTTTGTTTCTGTTATTAATGGTGCCACCACATTTACATTTAAGATTCGCAGCTCTTAAAAAACAAGCTGTAAAAACAGTTCACAGAACCGAATAAAATATTTTCTATAAATAGGAAATAAAATGAAAAGAAAATTTCATTATTTACGGAACGTTTCAGACGGCTGTAGCGGACATTATAACCGGGGTGATAACAAAAGTTACGGATTGCCGTCGCCTTAAACGAATAACGTAATAAAAATACATTAAACTCTATTCCTTGAAATGGATTTATAAAAAATTAAAAGAACTCAACTTACCCGTTTCCTAGTTTCATAGTCGAGTGCTCCCGCCACGTAGATGGCGCCAGTCATGTTTTTGACAGCGAAAGCGCCCCCTATGTTCCCGCTCGTGATCTCATATCGAATACGCGACGCTGCAACAAAAATATATGAATTTATACATTTCGCCTCGTACATCAAAAACATTCGTGAGAGGATACATCATGCATTCGGATAAGATTTTATTGAGACTGTATTCGTCGGATGGATTATCCACATTTCATACGCGGGTAAGGTATCAAACCTTCACGAATATAAAATTGATATTGCAAAACGAAACTTGCTCGTGCGGAAAATAAATTTAGATAAATAATGATCCTGTGTGCATAACCAGAACGTACGACGAGTTGATCCTCTCTCATCTTTGAGAAATGTACAACAAGCATTCCTAAGGAGACATTAGGAAAATGTACACAAAAATATTTTGGAACTTCATATCCATAAAAACAACAAAACACGAAGTTTATTTTTTACATTGTTTTCAGAGGTTTTTGTAACAGTTCTATAAATAAGTTACACGCTTTATTATTCTCTTTGTTTCTTAAAAATAATAATTCCATTCTCGTGAATAAAACAGTAACTACCTTAGTGAACACACATTAAGGAATTATTCAACAGGATGATGCTTGAGTTTCAAAAGGCATAAAATTAACGTAAAAACTTTATACCGAACTTCTTATTGATTGACAGGCAATTGCTTTTCAAAGTATCTACCCGTATGTGAGTTAAGTGTTTCTACTCTAAAGTTATCTCCCAGCCGTTACGAAGTTAGAACACCTAGTTTAACAGCAGTTTCGGGTGCCGTTATGGTAAGAGCGTTTAAAATATAGCCTAGTTTTAAACAGCCGGGATATAATTTTAAGTAATAAAAAGTTTTTATTGTCTACAGTGTTGAATAAAGAAATTAACATTTTTACTTCTGTTTCTTTTTATGTACAGTAAATACGAATTACGATTACTCGTTGTATGAGTACGCGTAACGTTTATTAAAGAATCACACAACCTTGAATATATTTTTAAAGGATTTTCAAGAGTATCTACGTGTGTGTGAATCAGGCGTCCTCTAGGTAAATTTGATCCCTGGAGTTTATTTATATAGGTATCACAAATCCTACATTCCGACTTTAACGGTAATCCATAGGAATGATGTATCGGTTGCAGGCCCACAAGACCTAGGTTTACAGTATAAAACGAGTACGAAGCTTGTCTACTCTGCCAATCTAGTAATGTATAATAAAATACTCAGTGCAATAAGATCCACCAATCAGAGAGGAGGTACCACTCAACGATCGTCAAATCATGTTAGCTTATTGGATGGGCTCAATATTGTAGGTCGAAGGGAGCGCAACCGTCAGTATACTGTCCCACAGTTCAATGGTGCGGTTAAGATAGAAAGTTCCCAACATTTGCGACCCACTTGTTACAGAACTTTCTCTTATGATCATAAAATCAATAAAACTGTACATTGCTACATCTCTATACGATAGAATGACCTCGCTGAACCTTTTTCGAGTGTTAAAAGTTATAAAAAGATCCTTTAAAAGCAATACCTTCGACGTTATTTAATATACCTAAACGCATGCATAAACGTGTGTAGATAGCCTCACATGGCTGGCTTTTTACAATATACGTTTATTTAAAAAGTATGTAACTCTGTAAAAAGTCAGACGGTGTAACGTTAGCGCGAAAGAATCGATAAACCAAGATATACTTAAGTTAAATTTTTAATAAAGCTAAAACTTCACGGTACGCTTCACAATGACAGCATGAAATATCATAGCTCTCTCTTTAGAACGTGTGGGTACTTCATAAAACAGAAAAGAATGGAGAAAAATGTTTGTACTTAGACTTGACACATTATGTTTCAATTGGAATGGAATTGTACTTTTAAAAGTACATTTACCCGACGAGTGTTTGTAAATACCAAAACATTTGACACCTGATTTGCTTTTGCGTTTAATGAAAACCGGGCACCATAACCAAATATTTTATATCGAATGGATTTATATAGTAGCTCTATTCGATCATGCAATTAAAAACTTATATTAAACTCGTTTATCGTACGTTTAACTGACCATCTCGTGTGACTTGTTTTTGTCCACGGCAACATTAAAACTCAACGCTTGTCTACTTTACTCTCAAATATGACCACTGCGACCCTTAGCGAAGGGCAGACATTTTGTTAATTAATTTCGTCTTGTTTCTGCACAGTTTTAGTGTGTTGTAAAAAGTGGTCGGTCAAACCGCACGTTTTGAGTTTATCTTACCTAAATAGTAATTCGATTTCCATTACTAGTAATGGTTACGGTCAGATAAGCGGTTCAGCAAGTTTCGGGAGACCCGCCACCGATCACGATCGGTATGAGATTGCGTTCGTCGGGGTTGGCCGTAATCTTAATAAGTATTTCGAAAGAGTAACTCTATACTCTATGCGGTATATATTCTCATAATGAGGCGTAACGCGGAGTAACGGCATTATTAAAATAATAAAAGAGATATGTGTCCACATTAGCCTGTAATAATTATCTAGTAGAGATTACTGGCAAGTTAGTTAATAATTAAATTACTGATTTGAGAGAAGTACAGTTAGCAATGCCCAGTAATGTATTAACATATTATATTTACTCAATATTGCAGTTAAGCTATGTAGGTGTATTTTAAGGATTTTAATATAGCAAAATAAAACATGTATTTACTTAATTTAATTTACGTCACAAAAGATTATCCAGAATCAAGAACTAATCAACTAAAATATATTATACCCAATGGCCATTAGCGCCTCGACTACACCTAAATATTCGTAATAGATAAACATTTAATACATTTAATGTCCCTGTACAATATTCCAAGTAATTTAAGCCTGTGTGACAAACGTTATAATGAAGTTAGTATAATGAAGTGTGATGGCATAACGCGTGCGCGATTAGGGGGTGCTCAGTAGCATAAGCCGCACTGTTTAACAGCCGGCTAATCGTTCGTACACAGCAGTTAACGCATGCCATATTCTTAAACTAATTGACCCATAAATAAGCACCATTTGTTTATATAGCGAGGGAATTTCATTTCGCGGAACATGACTGCCGTGCTTACATGTAGATTTATACAATAGTGAAATTCTGGCAATTGCGCCGCTTTTAAAATTCATTCTTTTTACAAAGCGAAATACTGTCCAGTCATGATGATTTTTTTGGCGCCTTACTAAAAATTAGTGTTGGATCAAAGTGTGATTTTCGGTTTCACCAAGTTTCGGCGTTAAATTGGTAGCTTTAGTTTAGTTTCGGTTTCAATAGTTTTTTGCCGAGACTGCAACCGAAACCGAAATAACATTTATACGCTTCATCGCGAGTGGTGTGGTGAAAAAAAAAATGGAATTTAATATTTACCAAGCTTTACTGTTTTCTTTGTTGTCTATTTTTCTATAGTATTTATGCCTGCTGTATATTCTCATCCCGTATCAAATAATATTAAAATTGCTAATTTTTAAAGAGATACTAAACTGATATAGGAGTTTTTCCAGTTAGGGTTAATCGCTCCGTTTAATAAAAAAAAATCAAATTGAAAAATACAATTTGCAAATAATACAACAAAGAATAACAGCTTTTACAATTACTACATCGTCCTAATACCTGCTGACTAATTTTCTTCATGCATCCGAAAATCATCTGAAGGACAAGAAATTAGGGTCGAAATATACATTTTTTGCCATCAGGATAGGGCCACGTGATATCTAGCTAATGTAGAAAGCAACATTTTACTGACAAGATAATTGTATTTCTTATCATTTAAAATTATATTTTGTTTTACATAAACATAAAAATGATTTTATTCTGATATAAAAATAATCTTCTGTAAACTGTGTCTCTAAAAATAGTGAAATATGCCCTTTATTAAATAACTACTTCTACAAACACATAAATCATGTGCAATTCGGAACTTAACAGATATTTTTAAAAAAGTGTTAAAACATTGTATCACAACGAATCTTAAACAGAAACCGAAATTCGATTTCGTTTTCGAAAAGTAGTTTCATTCTGACAGTAATAAAAAGTTAATGCTTTTACCTTTTGTCTCTTTCGTTCATAGTGGTTTTTCTTTTCATTTTACCTTTGTGAGTTACAAATTTGTAAAATGTGTGAAACAGCGAAATGAAAATATAAGTAAGTAATTAACTGAATCATATTTTTCGAATATTATTTTCTACGTAACCTTATTCTCACTGACGAATCCGCGCGCAGACGCTAGTTTATTATAATGGTTTTTATCGTCCAACAAATTTAAAGTATGGCATTCTTTCTCCTAGATTTACTTTCTTTCAACAAGGAACTCGTAAGTAAGCAAAAGTTGTTTTCCCTTCTTCGTTCCTTGTCGGGATCTTTTCTAAGTAAAATAGATCCTTGCAAAGTGTGCTTTAGCCAATTCAAACTTATTAATCCTGTTGAATATCCGACGATGTAAAGACAATGCTTTGATTTTTTAAGCCAACCGTGATGCTGTACTGTCAATGGAGAATGAATACATTTTAAGGCAAAAAAGGCGGGACTTAATACTTATTGTAATTTATTTGTGTCATATATATTTCACAGAACACACTAATAATATTGCTTGGTAACATATGAATAGGTGAAAAATAATGTATTGTCACCTTTCAACAAGTTTTTTTTTATTAATTTCATTTTAGACATAAATTCTATTTCAAAACAACTTATAAAATAGCGCCATTGTAATGATAAAGGCATTTGAATGGCGATCGTAAAATTAATGAACATTATCACAAAAGTTAAATCGTCTGTGTCATATCGTCACAGAGGAAATCACCGGTGATTTTTAATTGCCATTTGTCAGAGAGAATAAATGGCAGCAATAAATTTGACCGCAGGCACGTCAAAATATACGATTTTTCTTTCATTGAATGGCGTATTCAATAAAACGAGTGGCGGCGGTGGACCGCGGTAAATCACCATCCACTACCTTGTAGGTATGCCGAGTGGCAGTCCTCGACTTACCGACGCTTCACTACAAACGAGTATGAAATGCATTGAAAGACTCTACGGAATATTACTAGGTAATATTTAGTTTGTAGCGCATCTAAAAGTGTAGATATTTATGTGACGAATTCTTATGTTACAGAAACCAATGGGAGATTTATAGTAATATCAGCTCTGTACAAAATACTATTCAACTGCTAGGAACGAGCCTTGTCTATTTTTAAGAGGATTTAGGCCTAAGTCCACTACGCTGGTCTAGTGCGGGTTGGCAGACTTTACATACCTTCGAAATTGTCATGGGGACTTTCTAAAATATGCGAAATTTCCTCGTAGCAAGTTATAATTCATGTAACGAGAACGTAAACGAATAAAATATAACACAGATTACTAATAGATATGTAATGTAATTCAAAAACCTTTGCGATAGTGATAATGTATACCAATAATATAAAAATCTTCTAACAGATTTGTTGGATTATATTTGTTCTATTTAGATCTAGGGAGATATGCGATTAGACGGCTTAAAATTTTGGCACTCAAAAGCTTTCAGCGAACGGTGTGGACTAAGACTCGAGCCATTTTAATACGAGAGGTGCACTGCCTGTGCCATAAATACAGTAAAATCCAAATGGCACCAAACAAAACAGCAACATTTTAGTAGATAGGTAGTGAATGAACATTTGTTTTTAACGAATTTTTTTTTGAGTATATTTTGAACAACGAAATTGAAAGCTTCATGAGATGTATTCAATGCCATGAAATAATTATTTCTACCGTAAAAGCAAGATTTTTTAAATTACTCAAAAACAAGACGAAAACCTTGCCTGATAGTAAGCGCTATTCCTATAAAAAATAGCAGCAGAAATGCCAAAAATTTGAATTGTAAGGTAATGCATTCAACTAGCCTGGGCTCGTCATTTCGAGACATCAGATATAAAGATACAATACCCTACTGGGTATTGTATCTTTACCAGTTACAATGTCTTAAAAGTGCAATGGTACCCAGATGGACTTGCTTAATCCATACGTATATTACTTATCCATGTTTATATTCTGATATTCTCCATATGTATACTTTCGCTTAAGCATCGTAGTGGATACCCATTGTAAGTGTTTGTGATAATTAATTGAAAAATAAGTTATGTTATGTATTACTTTTATTACAGGGTGTGTTACGCTTTCACGACTGAACCACTAAACCGATTTCGAAAAATTGGATACGGAGATAGTTTGCGATCCTACGAAGGACATAGGCTGCTTCTTATCCTAGAAAATTATATAGCGGGACTTTTAACTGTGAAACTTTTTCAGGCGGGCTGACCCGCGATCTTAATTTAATAAATAATAAATACAGTTACACAGAAGATCTTATATCGGGAAATATATTATACGCGGGCGAAATCGCAAGTATAATGTTGTATTATAATAAATTCGACTCAATCCACAACATAAGATGAACTACTGTCATTGAGCAAATCCCACATAAAACACAAGCCTCGCGCGCAACGTTTAAGCTACGGTAATAAAATTTCCATTTGTGTAATTATATCAAACACACACGATGTTTACCGACATTAGCTTTCATTATTTAATGAATGTTTAATTTATTAGGGTATTAAGCTAAGCTCCGATTGATTTATAATTGATTTTATTTTTATCTGTTTGACTCTTATTATAGGACTTAATTTAACTGTATCTAGGATCTGTGCCCTATATGACGATAAGTTACTCAGCTGTCACGTCGAACGACGAAAATGTCTTTGGCAATCATGGACGTACTGGATTACCCTTTGTTATGTAAATAGCACATCCAATACGGTAATAGCTGTTTGTGTTATTAGGTGCTGTTATATTTTTTTACTATATTACTCAAGACTTAAGCTCATTTCGTAAGCACCTGGGTGCAGTGAGCTGTCATTACGACCCAAGATAAGCACGGTTATAAAAAAGTAAAACGTTAGGGTTTCTCAGAGGGATTTCGTGGACAAGATCAGTGCTGAGGGGGTCGTTTGGAGAGTGGAAATTACAGTAAGTCGGCCGGCGCGAGGTGAGCTTTAGTAGAAGTGGGCTCTCGGTCAAATGTCACCGGCAATGAGCAACGTGACCTTAGCGTCCCTCGGGCCTACTCATTTGTCCAAAGAATACGACGGAACATACTTCCGTTATCAAGTTTATCGCACACGGACTGGCCACTAACCCTTGACGACAGGCATTTATTACGACAAGAATAATGGGTTTTACCACCCATTTTAGTGTCAGTTTTTATTTATGATAAATGTGTTGCCAACCTAAACTTTCCTTATACGGAACATAAAAGTAAACGCGGACGGATAAAGAAAATAAGATGTAGACGGGTATATTTGTATAGTACGCGCCTTTGCACTTTATTTGTCCTAAGTGAATGACTTTGAAATACTTTTTTGCGTAAGTGTTTCAAACTGTACTTTTATTTTATTAAAGGATATTTGTAGGGTGCCTAAGAGACAAGTTGTAACTTAAATGTAAAGAGCTTTATCGTGCGGAAAATTAAAATAGCCTTAATTGCAGGTCGTTGGAAAAAATTACGGCCTCATTAAGTATTTATAATCTAGAAACCTTACAAACGACACTATTGTCGTCGCACGCAAGGGCTTCGCGGAACTGCGAGATTAAAAGATTTTTAATATATTTATACCGCATTAGTGCGCCCTTATCTTTGATTATAATTTTAATTGTTTTGGCGCAGGGCGTTAAAACAATACTTACATCAGTATATTTGTAATATCCATTTTACAATCTTACACTGTGTTTGATGTTAACAGTATGTAGACACTCAGAGACAGGTAGATTCATTGAAATTTACGTTTCCTTTTCAACTGAATGCTAAAGAGGGATATTGTTTGAAGATAAACGTTTATACTATCATTTATGACTACCCGGAACTCCGTATTACTGGGCTACGATAGTTAGCTCATGGCGTAAGATGTCAATTTTCATAATACCTAATTAGTAAATTAGTATAGTGTTCTTCAATTTGGACACTGGAATACAATTATGCCACTATAGTGCTGCTGGAGTACTGCTCTTACTTGGACGGTATCTATACAATACAACTACGAGTTACTTATCATATATTTATACAGGGTTGACTCCCTAAAAGTACTGCGATAATAAAAGAGCGTTGAATGGGAACCGAATGAGCGTTTAGATGCGACTTCATAAAGAGAACGTAATGCATCACTATTTTTCATAAACACGTTTATGTCGTCAAAAATGACTCTCTGCTGGGTTTTACAATAAAAAGTTTCAGCATTCGAGGCTGATGCTCGCATTTCATTACACGAGAAATGAATGCGGGAAACGAGACGTTTTTTGGGTTCCGTGGCAATATAGCAAAAACAGGGTGGACAAGTGACAACCGTCCCGAAGCGATGTACAAATGGAATCGCTTTCCGAGTTTGTGCTTTGTTCATTGTATATACTACACATGACCCGTTTATAATCGCTTTATTTATTCTATTATTATTGTATAAGAATAATATAATAAGAGGACTTAATGCCAGTGGTATTCGCTCCCACGCTATCCTCGATTGGTGTAGCGATTAAAGGAGGTAGTCATAACGGTTTCCATAAAACATTAAAGGCAAAATAAGAAAATATAGTTATGAACGTTCATTTTCAAAAAAATATCGACTTGATTTTTCAGTTCGTCAAATATATCAATTTTCGATTCTGCATGATTAAATTGTAGCCATTTTAGTGATGATTATATAGCGCGTCATACGGAACCATAAGAACACGAATGCACACACACCAAAGCAATTTTTAGCTAGTTTTTATCGTTAACGAGCCCCAGCGAAGCGAATACACGGCAACGAGTATTTAGCGCATGCCCGCGATATAGAAAGACGGATAGAGCCGGCCGTGGATCTGAGATCATCTATCACAATTTATCCGGGTCCAAACAGACAATAAAAGATTGTCTGGGGCTCATTACGCGTGTATCGGAGCGGCAACAGCCACTCGCC